>NW_011366481.1:7600-8627 GCF_000735185.1 Notothenia coriiceps | reverse complement strand
AAGACAAAACATCGTTATGACTAGGGGTGCACCGAATGGAAAATTCTTGGCCGAAACCGATACCGAAAATAGGAAACAGTTGGCCGAATGCCGAAAGGCCGAAAATGATTAATAGAAATATATATATATATAATGTATACATTTTTTACCAATGTTGTTCAGCTACCTGATTATGGATAAAAACATGATTATGGCAAAACTTAACTTAAATAATAATCACTATTATGGGTCCATAAAACATTTATTCAGCACTTTTGAATGCATACAGTACATTAATTCCAAGTCAAGTGCATTTTCTCTGTAGGATAACTACAACAAAGTGCATTCAGAACAAAGCCAAGGTGCTTTAAAACTGCATAAACATCTAGGCCAGTAGGCCTACAACAAAATAGTGTAAATAAAGACTGTAACAGCCAGGCCTTCAACAACAACAAATGCACCTATACAGTTTGGTAACCTAACGTGTTGTTGTGATGACGTAATCAAAACGCGGCGACAAGCACGGCGCGCGACCATGCTCGCGGCTGGCTCACAGCCAACATGTCTGCCGCTTGGAGATATTTAAAAATATCAGAGAAAGAGGAGCGGATTGCAATTTGTAAAACGTGTTCAGCTGACATTTCTCGAGGGGGTGTAACTGCAAAGACTTTCACCACTTCGGGATTACTCCACCACTTGAAATCAAAACACCCGGACAAATATGCGGAGTAAGATCAACGTACCCCTGTTCTCTGACATTCGGTGAATGAAAGCCGAAAGGGCCTTTTTAACCATTTTCTGCCGATAATTTTCGGTGGCCGAATATTCGGTGCATCCCTAATTAAAACAGTAAAAACACGTTTAGTTTCCTTTTGCTTTTTTGTGTCTCCTGTTCACCAAAACATACCATCTGTGATGGAAAAATAAAGTAATCTAAAAGTAATCTGATTGAAGACGCGTAACTGTATTCGGATTACTTTCAGAGCCATGTATTCAGCAATCAGTAACAGATTACATTTACAAAGTAACCCTCCCAACAAGCAAAGAG
>NW_011366481.1:0-5294 GCF_000735185.1 Notothenia coriiceps | reverse complement strand
TAGGGAGAGAAGGGCTGTTAGGGAGCACGTCATGCTTGGACAATGTATCACCAATTAATTCTGTAATTTTGTAGACGCCGCAATATATACATGATCCCGGCCTGAAATTGCGTAATTAATTCAATTATTAATGTGGTTTTTAATTGCGTAAAATTAGCGTGAATAAAAACGTGGCGCCTTGTAAAGAGTGACTACTCAGTCCCCCATGGCTAATATGACCTCGTGGTTGATTGCAAGTACTGAAGTCTGTTGTTGTTTGGTGTCACTTTGTTAATCAGTTTGTACTCGCTTCTTCGACTACTCTGGCGAAACACCGGGTCACTTACCTGCTATTACAAAATTTTTTGCCTGCCTCACCTTCGCAGTTATTCTAGTACCGACAAACGTCTTAATACGTTTTGCCTTAAGCGTATAGTGGCGTCGTGTAGTTCGGAGTTCATAGTGGAGTTACGTTTGTGTATATCGTCGATCGCACCTTCCGACGCACCTGTTAGCGCAACTAGTTTTGTGCACGGATACGCTCCCATTTATTAACATTTCAACAAACAAGTTGCATATTTGCATAACGTATTCAAGTGTTAGCATTTAGTGCAATAGTAGCTACAGAACATGTACTGTGCTGTGTAAACTGTACTGTATCACATAGCGTTTCAGACACACAAACTTTTCAACTTTCAAACTTAAACGGTGCGCTCCCAGCGCACGTACCGGCAGTGATCTACAGCAGTGGTTTTCAACCAGTGGTACGGGGACAAACCGTCTCGCTCTCGTAATGTCTGTCTGTCTTGCTCTCGTACCACTCTCGGTTCCACTTTTGCGCGCTACCTGTCTCACTCTTTTCCGACCTCCAGCTTTCCCTGCTGGAGCCCGCCGCTTAAAGGTGGGGGGCGCGGATCGGCCATAGAGCCCATAGAGTTAAAGGTGGTGGACTGTAACCTGTAAAATCCATAGATTTAGGAGGTCCCCTAATGGCCGTTAGCTGTAAAAATCCATAGATTAGCCGCACCGTTATATAAGCCGCAGTGTCGAAAAAAGGCGCGGCTTGTAGTCCGAAAATTACGGTAATAAAAAGTTAATCCTGATTTTTTTTTTTTCTCTCCAGTTGATAAGCTACTGAGCTCTGAAGATGGGGGAGGTATCTTTGATGACCCTCCAGTCCTCACAGAAAGCGTCATGATGCCTCCAGATCACGGAGACGACGAGGACGACTTCGACAACCTCCAGTCACGTAAGTAAAGTTGACTTTGTCTTATTGCACAGCGTATGAAAAAGTTAATTCTGCACTTTCTTCTCAATCGAATTGCTGTAGTTGGTGCACACTATAAAACTGCACATCGTATAGTTCAGCTGAAAACCACGCTTAGTTGTATGTTATTATAAGTTATATGCACACTGTGGCATAACTTGCATGTTGATGGAGAACTTCCATTTTGTGTGTGTGTGCAGCGGGTCCAGAGAGCCCAGACTCCGGCCCAGCAGAGCCCCTGCCAGCCATGGCTGACCAGACAGAGCAGACCACTCTGGTTCACAATGAGGAGGAGGCCTTTGCCCTGGAGCCCATTGACATCACTGGTAAGACCCTCCCATAACCTTCCTGTAGAGATGTCTGTATCTAAACTTCTTATTTTTTTTATTTTTGTATACAATTCGGAGTTAATTCTTCTTCTCAAAAGCAATTCTGCAGAAAGTCTCGTCTTCAAGGTTCCCATTTTTTTCAATGTTCCACAATTTCAACAATATAGCAAACGCAGGAAGATAAAATAAAAGTGCATGAAGATTATCAATATGCCTTAGTTCACCATTAGAGAAGTTGCTGTACCTTTTCTAACCTATGAAACACTACTGGTTGTATTGTGCAGTTGCAGGCAACGTTGCAAATATGCACAGGACTAGGGGTGGGCGATATGACGATATATATCGTTGAGACGATATTAGGTCTCCACGATATGCCTTTTCAGAGATATCACATCTATCGTGATACAGAGAGTCGCTCAGTCATAGAATGTGAGGGCTGCGAGTGCACCAGGGTAGGATTTTCATGACGGCCATGCCGTCTTTGCCCCTCTGTCTGGCCGTGAAGCCCCGAAAATAATTGTACGTCCTACGGCCACCATGGCCTGCGTGCCCCTGATACTGTTAAAATCTCGAAGTTGCTTTAAAAGCTTCAGAACAGTGGTTTCTGAACTGCATTATGCTGCGTTCACGACGGACGCGATGCGAATATTCTCATCGCTCTAACCGCTGGAGTTTCACCGCGGCTGTCATTCAAACAGGACTCGCTGGAGAGGGGGGGGCTTATATCCATGTAAATACTGTGGTGGAAACCAACTACGACAAAATTAACCTATTTTTACCGTGATTTAATTGTAATAAACCAAGCTGTCTAGTCAGGATTCAGATATTATTGGACTTCATTTATTGTCTTGGTTGATTCTGTTGGCTTATAATTTATTTTATCAATAAGGTATTTATATTGTTTTTCCCTTTTGAAACAGATGTTCAGTTATGCTAAAGTCTTTGATTGCACTTCAAGTCTAAAGTTTACATTTTAATTGTTTGGCACTGACTTTCCCTCATTGATGTTTTACTTAGGCCTAGTTATGTTTTACTCTCCTTTTCATGTTTATTAATGTTACATCACTGCTAGTGCTATCTAAAACAGAAAGTGAATTTTTATACTGAGAAACTGTGCCTTGAATATTTTATTTTATTTAGCAAGAGAGTGCACTTTACCTGGTGAAGAAACCAGTGTTAACGTTTGTTGTGTAGGCCTACCTACTTGAACACTGAGGAAGCCATATCAAAATTCCTGTTGAATTGTTCATTCAGGGATTCATTGCAGAATTAAAACCAGCTTGAAATGGTATCTTGGTCTGTTACTCTGTTTTATTTTAGTTTGTGTTACCTTGTAGGTGGTTGTACTGATAAGTAACTTGAAAAATAACCATAATAACCGACATGAAAAAATATCGTCTATCGTGATACTGGTCGAAAAATATCGTGATATTATATTTTTTAATATCGCCCACCCCTACACAGGACTGTTTTAAAAAAAACGTGCAGCATTGATATTCAATTGAAAATGAATCCTTTATGTAATGCTTTATTTACAACAGTTTCCGAAATGATATATTTTTAGTGATGGAGTAAGCAAAGCAGTCATATAGTATTCCTTCACTCCACAGTGAAAGAGACCAAGGCGAAGCGTAAGAGGAAGCTGATTGTGGACAGTGTGAAGGAGCTGGACAGTAAGACTATCAGGGCCCAGCTGTCGGACTACTCGGACATCGTTACCACTCTGGACCTCGCACCTCCCACCAAGAAGCTCATGATGTGGAAGGAGACCGGAGGGGTGGAGAAGCTTTTCTCTCTGCCCGCTCAGCCCCTGTGGAACGCCAGGCTGCTCAAGGTAACAATCGCTTGGCATAAATATGCATTTGTGGATAAAAAAGTACACGTAACTATTTGAATCGTACCAGATCTGTAAATCACTGACAAGCAGTATTACCACTCTCGGAACGGTAATGAGCAAGCCACACACCGGAGGTCTGATTCTCCCAAGTAGGTCAAACTCAGGCACTGTTTAATAGAGGAGGAGAAGGAAGATTTATTTTATTGTATCATTCATTGACATTCAGTTCAGGCTGTGCGATTTAAAAGGAGAACATTGAAGGAACAGGAGGTGGAGAAAGGGATTGGTTTCTGTCTTTTTTCCCCTATCCTCCCACACCCACAAGTTACCCTTCCAGAATACTGAATAAGAAACGTGTTTATGCATAATTGAGCGGAGTAGACTTTTTTCTTTTTGTCTAGCATCCGTCCTCCCTAACACTCCCTATGCTTTATTATTCAACCGACTTTGCATAAAGTGTTCTGCTGTTTTAAAATAAAACTTTTGTAGAAGTTTAACTTTTAAAATCTTTGGTGTCAGATGTTCACCCGCTGCTTGACGCCTCTGGTGCCCGACGAGCTGAGGAAGAGGAGAAAGGGCGGCGAAGCAGACAGTCTGGATGAGTTCCTCAAAGAGCTGGAGAACCCAGAGGTGCCCAGAGAAGAGGTCCTGAATCCGCACAGAGATGTTATCGGTAAGACACGCTCAAAGAGACAAGGGGAGGTCACATCCCAGTGCAGACATGTCATGAGTTCTGTGAGGGGGGAAAGGGACCACTGGCAGAAGACGCCTTCAGTTATTAAGGCTATGTTCACGTCTACATTTGACTTTTCATTAACAATCTCCCTTATCCTTCCCTCAGACCAAACTATCATGGAGGATCCCAGCATGCTGTCAGCCTCTGCGGTGGAGGGCAGCAGGACCACCCTGGACGAGACAGTCATGCCTCCTCCCTCCACCCCTCGCGGGGTCAAGCGCAAGACCATCGACAAAGAGGTCCCCCTACCTGTGAGTACTTGTCACCTTCCTTCTTCTGTCTCAAAACATTGGAATTGAGTTTGCAAAATGTTTCCATAGAACTTCCATACAGAAAAAAAACGATTTTCAACAGCCTCTAGAACAGTGGTTCTCAACTGGTCAGGCCTCGGGACCCACTTTTTACTTGGTCAATACATCGCGACCCAACATTTTGAAGCACTCGAATCTATTCAACAAAAGATCGTGCTGTAATATATACCCTTTTCAGCATACAATATTAATAAAAGTGAAGTACAGTGCATATATCCCGTATATCCCTTCACAGAACTAAAGTATGCTTTTAAAAAAGGTTTAATCAAAGCTGAACTATATAAAAAGGCACACATGCTGAAAACCCAACCTCAACAGGGGGGGTCTGGGGGGGATTCTCCCCCGGGAGATTTTTAGAAATACTAACAAACTATGCATTCTGGTACACTCTGAGAAGAAAATAAATAAATCTATTACTACCCGACATATTAATAATATGTTATGCCATTGTTTGTTTTTCACTTTGTTCTGACATCTTGCAGAAAAGGAAAGAGGAGATAGTCTGCGTGACTTACTTTAAATTGTGACTAAGGGTAGATAGCTCCCATTGTTCTGTGACCTGTCAATCATCAAACCGGGGGTCATATTTCATTATGTGTTCATTTTTATCTGAAGTTGTACCCATGGATGTATAAAGAAGAGTTCTACCGCAAAGTTATTATCCATGGGGACTTCCGGCAACAATCTTGATTCTGATTGGCCAGAAGACTCGAAAAAACCTCAGCAAAGATATTTTATTGAGAAGATTATCACTATGTGACCGAAGTTTTGAAAACCGTTTATGGTCTCCGGTACTTCCAGTCCAACGCCGACTGCATGCACAGCGTTCGAAATC
>NW_011366480.1:61589-71066 GCF_000735185.1 Notothenia coriiceps | reverse complement strand
CTACAGTGGCTAGTCTGTAGGAGCTAGTAAGCCTACTATTCCATTTGTTTTAGATAGGCACAGCATGTTTCATATGCAGACCTTTATTTTCCAGCTTACCATGTTCATATAAAAATGTTTCAGTGGTACCGCTGAGAGAGTCCTTTTTTGATCATAGAAAATGAGGTAAAGGTCATGGAGAAGTCATTGAAAATCGTTGGTGAAAAAGTGTATGAACCCTGAATATATATATATGACAAAGAAAAGCAGTTTAACCTCATATTTAAGAAGCAAAAAATATAGAATATACAAGTCAATTTTATTATCAATATCTGTGATTGTGTTGCAAACAGGGAGACCAAAATTCAGTTTGACACTGTCCCAAAGATGAAAATATATACCACAAAAAATGTATATACAAACATACACAAAATAAAGAAAACAATATAAAAAAGGCATATAAATAAATATATAAAAATAGCACAGCTTTTACTTTAAAAATCCCTGAAATGATTTAGTGATAATCAAACTATCTGTCAATTTTTTTGTTCTCGATTAACTATTCAATAAATCAACTAATCATTTCAGCTGTAGTTCTCTCATGAAGATGACTTTTGTTTCAAGCAGGTATTTATCAGATAAATGAACTGTAAATGTAATGAATGATTTGTATTGAGTCCTTTATTTAAACAGGTAGTCTTGTTAAGATCAGTTGCTCGTTGTAAAGAGACCTGTGTACAAAATAAATAAATATATCCACATACAAGTCAAGCATTGAAAGACGAATACATGTAACAGCTGAAGGTGGGTGTAGATTATTGTGGTAATGTTATGCAAGCCTAACCTCTTTGTGAAAGAAGCATAAAACTTAGCCCACATGTGTCAAACTCAAGGCCCGGGGGCCAAATCAGGCCCTTGGTGGATTTAATTTCGGCCCGCAGGATCATTTTAAATTACTATTAGATCTGGCCCGCTGGTATATTGCACGCACACCTTCACTCCATCCTGAGGGTCTCCTCAGCTCAGAGCCTGACCCCAAACATTGATGACCTTGCACCCAAGATGAGATGCCAAGTATCTGAACCAGCATCACAGAGCAGCACACTGAGTTTCAACGGGTGTTTTCTTTTGTACTTTTTTCCTCTCATGACAACAGGGCCTGTTTGGTTTTTTCTTTGAGGGAAATAGTTTTTTTGATAAGAAATGGCTCTGCAGATAAGAAATGAATGCAACTGATCATTTAATGTTGTTTTTATAGGCAATCATATTTATAAGCTTTGTTAGTTCCAGGTTTAATATGTGCAATAAGTTAATTTCAATAAGTTTTGCAATAAACGTTGAACTAGTCCTGCCAACGACTAGTACCCATTTTTTTAAATTTTGGCCCACTGTGTATTTGAGTTTGACACCCCTGGCCTATCTCTACCCTGGCATTATGTTACACACCCCCAGTGTCTGCATCTGGATAATACCATAATAATACCTTCTTTACAAAATTCTTTCCACATCCACAGAGATTAGCCTCCCTGTGTCAGAGGTGTGTGTTTATAACCTGCCGCATGATGGATGGGCGACCGCTGGAATTAAACCGTGGATTCCAGCTCTCTCACTGCGTCACTCAGACACTTCATTATAACAATGGGTGCAGGCTTTAATGTGCTCCCTCTACTGGATTTATTGGAAGACTAGAAGTCTTATTAATAATAAACAAAGCTAAGGTTATGTTACATTACCTTAATGGCTGGGTCACAGGGAAAATAAGCTTCTTTAGCACATTATTCCTGGTGGCAGGGGCCCTAAATTAAAACCATTCTCTTTTTGAAGAATTTCTGTGTACAATGGCAAATGCACCAATGGTAAAGCTCTGTCACTGTTTAAACCATTCAGACTGATTCTTTCTAATAAATCATCTTTAAGCTTTTAACTGTGCTTAATTATTAACACTTTATTCAGTCAGCTGGAATGTCTGTTTTATACTAAACAAATGAATCGATACATAATCTGTAAAAGAGACAAGAGATTCATTTAATTATTTGTATTGTAACATTATTGCTTATTTTTGCTTAGTTTTATAAACACTGTCCAAGTTTCTAGGATGGCTTGGGTGTTTCAGTTCCCAGGCTTATGTTTTGTTTTGTACTTTAGAATACTGCACAATGGCTCCCTCTGCTGGACAAAGAATCTACATGCACTGTTTGAATATACCTCAGATTTCTTTCAATACAACATTCTTTTACAAGAGCTAAATAGAAATGAACGATCTCCAACAGGTGCACACAGGTCCGTACAACATATTTTAAAAGATTAATCGCAGTTATCTGACCTGAAAGAAACAGGTGTGTGAGCTCCAGTCACTATATAACTGTTCACTTTTGAGCTGTAAGTAGAATTTCTTTAGTGTTTAGCTGTTTTGAGTATCCTTTATCTTGTCACTGTGTGAGCTCACTGCAGTTTCAGCGTATGACGTGAATCAAGAATCACCATTTGTGATTTAAATGTGGTCATCATTTAAAAAAAAACAATGTTTTCACCAAAGACAGTCTGCTTCAGGTCAAAACCATTTATCATATCCATATAAAAAAAAGATGGAAATAATAAGACCTTAGCCCTAAGAATTACAAGAGTTAGAGTTAGACGCCTTAAGCCACATTAGGGTAGCAGGGTTCTTGAATAGTACATGGCAACTAACAGAGGACACAACCTCCAACATATGAGACAGGAAACATGAACAAAGCTTAACGTCATGTTAAGAGGTTGTCTGGCTTGACAAGTGTGACCAACATAAAAGAAGAGCTGTGTAAAAAGAATCTTTCAGTAAAACACGCATTTAAAAATGTCATTGTGGTAAGCTCTGTACAAACACTACGACGTTTTTTAAAATGTTTTTATTAAAAGGCAGAGGTTTCTCCTGGCACTTTGTCAGTAAAAATGCAAAAGGTATACGAATAAACTTCCATTCTTGGCTCACAGAGAGATGAGGAAGTTTCCTATAATGCATTTCTATCTATGTTGTTGTGCAATGTTGGATGTTTGCTGGCATGTACCTGTGTGTGTTTATGATGTCTGTGTGTGTGCACGTGTGTCCCGTTTCCCCCTGGCCCACCTCCCTCCTGTGACGTGACTCGCAGAGAGAGGCAGGCTAAATGAGACATGCATAATTCAGAGTTTCACTATAACATTGCTGCAGCTTTTTTTTTGTGTGTGTGTTTTTTGAACTCCTGTCACTTTGCCGCAGAATCAAAGAATAAAAAGGGAAATTGAGGGAAGCAGGGGATTCAAACACTAGCTTTCATACTCTTGTCAGCCCCGACATGATGTTAATATGAACACATCACAAGAGGAACCACACGTATTTCCCTCACACTGTGCATGTAGTCAAATATGTATGTTGCTAGTTGTTAGTGGGTGTTTCTGGCTGGGATCTACTCTGGCTCTGGGGACATGCCCTATTTGAACCTAGTTGCACAAACTTTGAAAAACGTTGTGAGACTACATATTTTAAGGGCATTGTTATGTTAACTTTGGTGACATGGCGTTGTTAACTTTGTGGTTATTTAAACTGTTATTTGTGATCATTTATAACTATTTAAAAATGAATGTTTATTTTTGCTCGATTCTAGGAGTACTATTGAAGAGGCGTATGCCAGGTCTATGACCAAACTTGCCAAGTCAGCGGGCAACTTTTCTCAGCTCGGGTGAGTGTGCACAGCATTGTAGTTTTCCAGAGTGAAGACTAGTTTGCATTAATATAAGTTTTTCTATCCTCTGATGGATATTTTCTGTTTAATCCCAGGACTTTTGCTCCGGTGTGGGATGTGGTCAAGACGTCAACAGAGAAGCTTGCCAGCTGTCACATGGAGCTGGTGAGGAAACTACAGGAACTTATAAAAGAGGTCCAGAAGTATGTGGAGGAGCAGGCCAAAGCACACAAAAAGGTAAGGAGATCGAAAAAGAAATGTGGCAATCACTTTCTCAAATCGCAAATGATGTTTTAACTGAAGCTGCTGTAATAAAACGTCTCTGAATAATAACATCTTTAACATTGAAAAGCCACCATTATGTCGATTCTGTGATGAGAGGAATACCAGATGTATTTGTTTTTCTACAGTCCAAACGTTGCAAGTCTGTAGTCCAAGATTCAAAATTGGCTAAAGCCACGCTATATTGACTTTACATTTACACCTTTAAAATTATTTTTTGGGCTTTTGGATGAAAATAGATGATAACAACAATTATTCTTCTGGGTAAAATACTTATTTTTAAAAGTCAATCAAGGAGTTATCTGCATTAAAAGTGTTTAAAAATATAAATTGCAAAGACAACTTTATCGCCCCAAAAAAAACTCACTAAAATACAGAGTAATATTGAGGAATGGGAATTTAAATCAGAAACGTGGATGAAAAACAGGTTTTGGCATCATCAATACCGAAATGTTCCCTTTTGGTCTGCCATTCTTTCCCATAAACCTTGTTTTTTACAAGTGGTTAACATTACAAAATAAGAGTTTAAAGATAGACCTTTTCTCACCTCTATTTCTTCCTCTGTTATTGGTCATATCTGTTCTTCGTCGCACGAAATTCTTTATTATTCCGCCGGGTTATTTTGCGCCTCTTCTGCTCCCACATTCCACATCGCAGAAACTCCGTTCAAACATCAAAACGTTCAGCTCGGTCGGAAATCGATGGCTATTACTTTTCTCATTCATAACTTTCATAATTCCAGAGATATATCCCATAATTCATCACATCTTTAACATGGAAGTCAATAGAGAAACTCTTCAGACTTGAAAAATCTTCATGCGACTTCAACTGCTAACTGCTCCTTCATACTTTCACTCAGAAACCTCATTCCAACTTTAAAATGTTACAAATCTTTCTTTAATTATTCGTGTAACACAACTTTTGAATCTGATTCATACTTTTAGAAATATTAAACATTGTTCAGACCTTGGTAAAGAGGCCTTCTTCAGATTTTAGAGTGCGTGATGTCACAGCTAAAGTGGAGGACAGATTTAATTTTTTCTTCCTATTTTCTTTTAAACCTGCCATAATTCCCAAATCCTACATTCCTGAGACATAATTTTTCATGACAAACGTAGGAAGACATCTCGTAGCTTGAAAAATAAAAAAAGATTAAGCAGAATAATTAAACAAAATGCCTCTTGAGGGCATGAAGTGACAAAACATTTCAACATGTCTCTATTAAACCCCATTGTAAGTTCAGCCTCATCTTTCCCCACCATAGCAGCCGTACACCTTTTTAGTTAATCTGCCAAAAAGGCCACATTATTGACACGAAAGTACACAAAAAGCACACTTCAGATGCTTAAGTTCCTTGACATGCTTCACGCTTTGAAATTTCACTGATATTTGTTACGGTTTTTCAACAAAACGTTCACATCTAAGAGGTTTATCTCTCATTCAGAGCAATGAAAATGCTCTCCTCTCACTGATTACTCCACATTACCATGGAAACCTTTGATCTCTGGACTCGTCGTTAGCTCAAATATAAACACCTGTGTCATGGAACACGATGATGTCATAACTCCAACTGACATGCTCAGAGCACAGGAGTTGTGTTTGTGCTTTCAGCATGACAAAAGGCTGTCACAGCGCCTCTCCGTCGCAGCGCCTCTCCGTCGCAGCGCCTCTCCGTCGCAGCGCCTCTCCGTCACAGCGCCTCTCCATCACCCAGCGCCTCTCCGTCACAGCGCCTCTCCATCACCTCCCCACACTCCCTGCTCCTCTCACTCTGTGTTTCTTGGCTTACTTGCAGACACAGTGAATACTGTAGCTAAGCAGTGTGAATAACACAAAATAAACACTCTGAGTCTTGGAGTGGCTCCTGAGAAAGCCTACATAATTTATTTAGCTTACTCCGGGGATGTTTACATTATAACATAAATGTGTCAAAACGAGAAACAAATAGGGTTCAGAGACGGTGATGAGTAAAACAAACGACCAAGCTTACTGTGTGGCCACTGTCATTACCCCTTTTATTTAACACTTTTATGTCCTTAAAGTAAGCCAATGTGACGAGCTTTGCAGATGGAACAAATGTGGTTTATTAAGAACAAATGCAGAGACTTATATATTTTTTAACAGCCGCTATATAATTTTAACTGCTTCCTGCTGTGCTATGCAGTTCTTTATCACATGCTGCAGAATAAAACTGAAGGACTGCAAAAGGGTTTTAATAGAGCCGTAAAGGACCTCTGTCTACACTGAAATTGAGTTTGTTATTAACTGAAACTTATTTATTTAGGATAAACCCCTTGAGATGAACCATCTCACTTTTAATGGGGTCCTAACATAGTACAAACGGCAACACAGTGAAGAGGAAACAAAACAAAATGACCAAACCAAATCAAGTCACAACACAACCAACAGAAATGAATCACAACACAAACAATCACAACAATTTAAAATGCAAACATAACCATGGCCACAGAGAGGCCATGAACAAATACATTGGCCCAGCAATAAAAATAAAATAAATATGGACACAATTCGCCTCAAAATCAGAAGACAAAGTATTTTTAAACATTTGAATTGTTAAAAATTTGAAAGGAAGTTATAAGCGTAACTAAGTTATGATAAACAAGGGGATTCCAAGACAAGTGTTTACTGTATTACGTTAACTATACAATAGCTGCATAGTTAGTAGCTGACATATCATATTTTATTCATGTGTGTGTTTTCAGACAAAAGAAGAGGTGGCGTCCACCCTTGAGGCTGTGCAGAACATCCAGACCACCTCTCAGGCTCTGCAGAAGTCCAAGGAGATCTACAATGCCAAAACCGTGGAGCAGGAGCGCCTCCGCAAAGAGGGGGCCACCCAGAGAGATGTGGACAAGGTGGGAGGTCACACATGACGTACACACACACACACCCTCATAGTCATGGTTTTAGTAATAAGGCATGATGAAGTGCCTTAACACTCCACTCTATACAGAAACTTTAACCCCAGAAGCGGCTTGGCTTCAGAAGTTAAGTGGAGCTCGGTTTCCTTGCTGATTTGTCAGTCGATCTGTGAAAACAGAGGGCCTTTGTGTATCGTACATAAACTGATGATGGCTGTTTATACTTTGCAGGCTGGAGTGAAAGCCAAAAAGGCCACGGAAACCTACAAGTCATACGTGGAGAAATATGCCGCCGCCAAGTCAGAGTTTGAACAGAAGATGGCAGAAACAGCACAGGTGTGTGTGTGTGTGTGTGTGTGTGTGTGTGTGTGTGTGTGTGTGTGTGTGTGTGTGTGTGTGTGTGTGTGTGTGTGTGTGTGTGTGTGTGTGTGTGTGTGTGTGTGTGTGTGTGTGTGTGTGTGTGTCACAATTCATGCCCTGTATCATCTCCAGATTGTGTTTTTTCCTCTGTAACGGAATCGTTGTGGAAAACCCTGATTGGATCCATATTGAAGGACTGATTAGATAAACTCCAAATTAAAATCAGATCAACAGAATTTGGCCTCCATATCCTCCCTCACCGCCACCAGAAATGTTTCCAGTTAGCGTAGCGTTTCTGTTTCCCCCCTAGCGAAAGCAGCACTGCTCCCCCCAGGATCACAGTCTACGGCTCATCTCAAACGCAGCACATGTGGACATGAGTTATAAACACTGAACACATGTGCTCTGACATCACCAGGGGTCCTACATGTGTGTCCTCTTTGTTTCGAGTGTGTCTGTGTGTGAGCATATGCTATCTGTTTCCGTGGAGTAGGACAAAAGCCTTATTTATTTGTCTCTGTAGTGTAGATGCAGGAGCGTGTGGCTCTTTATCTCTGAGCTTGTGGTTTCTTCTTCCTCTGCATCCTCACTTTGATTATCTCCTCGGTTAACCCTGAGTCAGACTTAAATGGGAGTAAACACTAGTATTTAGTCTACACCATACTACTGCTTGAGGCCAAAATGAACCTCCGTCCATGTGTCTCATGTATGGAATAAGAGACGCCAGGATATATAGCAGAGGTGGAAGAAGAGTAAATGTACTAAGTTACTTTACACCACTGAACTAAAGTGTGTGAGAGCACGATAGACTACCCAAACAGACACGCAGGAAGCGGCTGGGGCAGAATAAGGAAGTGAAGTTTCCTATTCTGCATTTCATCCATAACTTGTTTTTGTTTTCATGCCTGTTAAACGACACCATGATGCAGATTGTGCATGAAACTCATTTGATATGTTTGTTGCTCCACCGTGCCATAACTCACCTCGCCCTGTTTTTTTAGAAATTCCAAGACATTGAAGAAAACCACACTCTCCACATGAAGGAGATCATCCAGTCATACTCGCAGTCCGTCGAGGAAACACACGTTCAAATAGGAGAGGTGAGTGTGCACACACACACACACACACACACACACACACACACACACACACACACACACACACACACACACACACACACACACACACACACACACACACACACATGCTCTGAAACATTCCTGTGGGTGGAGTAGGTGTCTTGTTGACCTGCGGCTCCACTCATTGGGTTCACTGTGTGTCATATCAATTAGTGTCGTCTTTGATCTCGCTAATCGTTTAACTAAGAACCAGGAAATGGGCCATTCAGCCTTTTATGCCAGGCAATTAAAAACTGATCAAAACTCCCTCTCAGCCTATCTAAAACACCTCCAGAAGTCCAAACACTCGTCAAATCCTGTGTCAGAAAGTTAGAAGTGCTGCACTAGGCGCGTTTGTTCCTGCTAGATTGTGTTTAGGTTTGAGGATATGACATCAAGTTAAATTCAATTAGGATTTTAAAGGCTTTCAAACATTATCCACAGCTATATTAATCAGTATCTAACATTAACCAGAGATTTATTTTCATTTATTTATTCAGCAATCATACTTACCAGCGCCACACAGAAAGACTAACGACAATCTGTTGCTCTGTTCTCATTCATCTGAAGCTTCTCTGAGCTGATGCTGTGATGTAGTTCTGCTGTTGCCCATAGATGGCGTCACAGCTCCACCAAAAGGGTCTCAGTCCAGTCTGCAGCCTGGTCTGCACTTTGGAAAAGATGTGGAGCGACAGGCTACCGCAGGTTATTCAGCCTCACAGTTTGGGCAGTGCTGCCTGTTGCTGAAACAAATGAAAATATGACTACCGTAATTTTCGGACTATAAGGCGCACCTGAAGCCGCAGCAGCTAAATTGAATGATGTGTACATATATAAGCCGCACTGGACTATAAGCCGCAGGTGTTTTAATGTTTAATTACCATATGTAAGGGTTCGTGCACAGAGGGGATTGTCGGGAAAGAGATGGCTGTTTGAGGAAGCTCCCATTTATTAACATTTCAACAAACAAGTTGCATATTTGCATAACGTATTCAAGTGTTAGCATTTAGTGCAATAGTAGCTACAGAACATGTACTGTGTAAACTGTACTGTATCACATAGCCAGGGGTGGACTGGCCATCTGGCATACCGGGCATCGTCCCGGTGGGCCGTTGACCCAATGTGGGCCGGTCCGCAATGTTTTTTTTTTCTTTTCTT
>NW_011366480.1:56761-61570 GCF_000735185.1 Notothenia coriiceps | reverse complement strand
ACAAACGGGCAGAGATTAAAGTCTCCGAAAAATTTTTTTTTTGTCGTATACTTTGTATAGTATCAAATAATTATTAATTCTTCGGGAGTCTGTGAAAACGAACGTCTACAACACTAAAGCCGGGGAAGCGTCACCGGCACCCAAAATTCTCCAGTAGTAAGTTTTTACCGTTCATATACGTTTGCATACTTACACACACACAATCGAACAGTCGTAGTCCCGGACACCCCGAGTCTGTCACTGATTCGTGTACAACCGAAGGTGGGAGGGGGAGTGGGAGAACGGAGGGGGAATACAACTAAATGATCCGAAACTTCTTGGGCCGCGCCTAACGTTTGTTGAAATTCCACGTATGGCGGTGGAGGCCTCAGCCGAGAACTGATTCAAACGTAATATTTCTTACGTGTTGTACACAAATTAGCAATTACAGTGCTATAATGAATTCACCCCTTTAATGGGAGCTGCTATATACACTAGTTGACATGAATCTCACACTACCTACCGTTGAAAGCTCATTCCAGATTCGAACACATACAAACGTGTCTAAATGTCCATTGACTCTGTTGCTTTAACGCAATCGAATGGTTGGTCCCACGTTGTTCGTCCATTTCACTTTTCATCGTTAGCACAGAACTCTAGCTATACCGATCAATATACTTATTGGGTCTGCACAAACAAGCTTAGCTAACATCCTGAGATTCCACAGATTATAGAAGTATAAGGATCATCACTTAGCGATCAGAACTCGTGACAGGGGAAGCAAAGACAGACAACACGCGAGTAGCTTTAGGTAGCAAAACACAGAGATATGCTCACCTTAGCTGTTATTCTGATCAAAAGTCGTGTTCAATGGCATTAAAACGAGAAAAAAAGCGGCTGAAGGTTAATCCAAAGGTTATAGCAATGTGTCTGTCACTTTGAAAAAAGTATTGATAGCCCATAATTCAATTTTTATGCAAAAATCTGAGAACAAAAATTAGCTGCTAATGGTAGCCACCAGAGGCTAGCGCAGCTTCCGGTTTTTCTACGCGTCACTATCACTCCTTATTTAGTAACCTGTGTGCGTATGGGGAACTTTCCCTCGATTCCATTGACTCTGACGGTTAGAAAGAGATGTGAATCATCAAAATCGACCAAGGGGGGCCGGAGATATGGAAAATCCACCAAAATGACCCCAGAAGTGGTTTTGTTTAGCTAAATCTCTCTAAAAAGGTCAAATGTCAATTGTTTTGCATCAATCTTGATACAGGGTACTTATTATATGTTGTACTTTGGATTCCTAAAGCTTTTAGTCTACTAACCCATCATCCAAGGTTAGTTTTCACTGTAAGTAAAAAAAGAATCTTTGGACGGACACTATAATTTACATTTTTTTACTATGTTCAATCTGAATTTTCTTTAAAATAAAAAACATCTATATTGATTCTGACTTTTCTACATCCAACTCACAGGTTTATCATTACTTTGAGAAAAAAGATTATTAATTTTCCCCTTTTAGAAATGTAGTTATGGTCATTTGTTCTGGAAATGTCATTTTCGAGCCTGTGACCTGAAAAACAGGCTTGGGGTCTAACAGGTTGTGCTGCAATTTTCCTTCGAGCAAGAAACTGTTTTAATATAAACCTCCAAAACAGTTATTCTTGAGTTTTGTCCCACTGATTCACTTCTTAAATGATATTTTATTACCCAATGTATTGTTATATTGACACATGTTCTTACTTAAATATATCCAATGTAACCGGTAATATAGTTTAAAGCGGCAACAATAAGTGACACGTACCTTGTCCAAAGACTTGCGATACAGTACATTTACAATTATATCCACTGTGCCTGATTATTTCTGCACACAAGACCAAAATTAAGAATTGAAAGACAAATTAAAGTAAACTCTTATATGGTTTTCGATAGTTCATATGAAATGTGTGCTAATGGAGTGAGGGTAAGCTGAAGGTAAATGAGGAAAGGTCGATTTTCAATATTGAAACGAGATAACAATAAAATATATATACAGTCAAAACTATTTTTGTATTATTATATATATATATATATAAATCGTTTAACTTTAATTATTTATTCAACCAATAAAAGCTTTCCAAATATTTTCCAACAGATTAAAAGTATGAATAGACAATATGTCAAAACAAACAGGTAGAAGCTTAAATGGTGACTCCACTGATTTTAGGCATCATTCTTCATTGTTGATGAGGAAAGACGAAATGACCTTGAAGCTTCATCAGCAGCTTCTTATTGACATTCAAAGCGCCTGTGAAGAGGCCTGCACCGCTGGGTGTGATAGTAGTGTGTGTGTGATAGTAGTGTGTGTGTCTCAGTAAAGGTCCTAACTGGCAGGTGAACAGGAACTGCTGAAGACATGTGTGTCACTTTATCAGAGGAGACAGGGTGGTCTGCACTCTCACCAGGTCAACAGTGGAGTTAGTATTGACTTTGACTGTTTAGGAAGTGCTTCCAATGTGATGAGGGCAATGCCTGTTTATGCATCTATAATAATGTCATTGCGCAATGTGGGTTGAGACCAGCTGGCAACCTATTACAAAAACAAAGAAAGCGGTTTTCCCAAATTATCGGTAGATGACATCAATCTATCACCAAACCGATCTATCCCAAAACAGGAGCGAAATCGTCTCCGGACGCAGATGACCCGGCATCACAAAGGACCTGTGGCCTCGCAAACAAAAAGAACAAAGAGGACATCAAAAAAGAAGAAAGTAAGACCAACACACAAAAAAAACAGGCGGGGTCCAGCGAACACCACATTAACCCGGGGCGTCTCTATATGCATGAAAATGGACTCAAAGAAAACGACGCAGTCCCAACTTAGGAGACACCATCAAAGTCGTGAACGCACGCAGTCGACTTCGGGACAACCCCGTCATGGTCTCCTCCCTATCACACACAAACGAACAAACAAAACCTACACGTACCCCGAACACACAAATTGACTCAACCCTTTCCGACACTCTCGACGCATAATCCGGAATCCCTAACTATTACATAAGAGAGAATACAGACAAGAATTGACACGGTAAGAGTAGGGAGTACATCCGAGAACACTATGACATATCGAGTCGTCACCGAGGTAAGAGTATGATAGATATATAAATGTGTCGAGTCAATATTCTGTGTGTATAAACGAACGAAGGAGAGAGAGAGGGGGGTCCGGGGGGAACGACCTCTCCAACCTCACGTAATCGGAAGACAACGGGACGTCCCTCGCTCCACTACAACACCCCCCCTCACTCCGCACCTAACACACACACACTCCTTCATACCCGCACGTGAGGTGCGCTAGACAGTCCGACGACGACGGGTACTGCGCTGCCCGTCATTACAGTCGTTGGACGCACGGCGACCGGAACTGTGTTGTGTGTGTGTGTGTGTGTGTGTGTGTGTGTGTGTGTTGTGTGTGTGTGTGTGTGTGTGTGATGTGTGTGTGTTGTGTGTGTGTGTGTGTGTGTGTGTGTGGGTGTGTGTGTGGTGTGTGGTGTGTGTGTGTGTGTGTGTGTGTGTGTGTGTGTGTGTGTGTGTGTGGTGTGTGTGTCGTGTTGTGTGTTGTGTGTGTGTGTGTGTGTGTGGTGTGTTGTGTGTTTGTGTGGGAGCAAGGGTACCTACCTGAAGCCTGGTGATACGAGTTTTCTGTACGGAGACGGAGTCCGCTAGGGTATGTGGTGAGTGTGTGTGTGCGAGTGAAATGCCTTTTTGTTTGTTCCTCGGGTGCCGGCTTGGAGTGTCGTGTGTGGACCGGGACTCCAAAGAAGAGAGTGAAGAAGCATCATATGTCTCCACCGTTTTCACTTCTGGTCATCACATTTTATGAGCTTAGTGTACAGAGGACATAAGGTTTTAACAATGAGTTCATTTTCATCCTTTTCGACAGTTTTGTATAGTTGTCATACGTTATTATATACATTTTATTCATCGGTAACGGACATACCAGACAGGTAAAGACATAAATATGACGATAACTACACAAAATCTTAATAGATAATTACCGGGGTATTCGCACATTACAAACGTCTAAAATCAAAATTTTCGGGTACGGTACCGGTAAAGATGACTAGTATTAGAGGTAACAACGTCACACAAGATGACCTTACTAATATACATTAAAGAGGTTTAGACCAAGAGTATGTCGGTTGCACTCCCGCAAGAGTCCACCGCAGTATCTGTCGCAGAAAAAGACACAAATCTCAAAATGAGGATGTCACCGCATGAAAACAAAACTGAGAGGTCTGACATGTACGATCTTTTAAGTATGTGTGTTGCCCTGTCGCATTATTGGCCGCTTTCGATACTGTACCCCGAGGATTAACTAGACATTACGACGCTATCAGACAGCTTTGAGGTCCACTTGATTTCCAACCAATTTTGCTAATATAAAGTGTAGTAATTAAGTTTAGACGTTTCATTGATTTCCAAATTTAATTACAAATCAACCGTCATTTTCGATGTGGTATAATGGAAACGACTGACATCCGTCAATCTTCGATGTTCCAATTTTTTTTGTACAGTCGAGTCTCATTTAGATGAATCTAAATGATGTTGGTGCATGTATACAGAATTATATATAGCCGATTGAAGGAGGAGAGTAGGAGAGGATGGGGCGGGTAACCGGTCGGTATGAACCGACTTTATGGACCTTGCGAACTGTACTAGTGAACATCTAATATCACTGTGGAACCCGTAATGTCCAGAGGAGAACGAAAGTACGTGACGGGGGAAACGGGAGGAACGGTAGAGACAGAGGGTCATCAAATTAGTGTGTGGGGGGGGGGCGTGGGGGTGAATCGA
>NW_011366480.1:55240-55516 GCF_000735185.1 Notothenia coriiceps | reverse complement strand
ACACACACACACACACACACACACACACACACACACACACACACACACACACACACACACACACACGCTCCAGCTGATTCATTGATAGTTGTAGCAGTGTAGGAGCTCTGAAACATGATCACTGTTTACTTGTTTTAGTCAGTCAAATCTAATAAGATTAGAATAGATCCACTAGACACTATGGACAGAATACATGTACCATAGACTGTTTTTGACATTTTTAATAATATTATGAGGACCCTCATCAGATCCAGTCAGTCACTGGGTATCTGGGGG
>NW_011366480.1:49675-55226 GCF_000735185.1 Notothenia coriiceps | reverse complement strand
GGGGGGGAGTGTATGTGTATGCATTGCATGTTTACATTTTGAAGCCCTGTCTTAAATATACAATTACTCCCCTGGTCGTTGTATTGGTACTACATTACGTCAGGTCACACACACAAAGGCTTAACCTCTGCTGTGTTTGTGTGTACACACACGGTGACCCCTGTGTCCAGACGCTGCGTCCAGGGAGTGGTGGCCTTCATTTGTTTGGACAGCAGAATTAATTGAGGCTAAAAAAACGGTCAGAAAATTCCTCTTGTATCAAGCTGTTCATTAGGGATTGCGCAGCAGCCCCGGGCCTGTCAGAAAAATAACCTGTCCGTCCCCTGATGAAATAGCTGAACGGATGGCTGGTCCACTGCCTTTAGAGAGAGAGAGGTTGAATAAACTTTCTATTGAGGAAACAATCCCAAAGTGACACGCTGCGAGGCAGGGGGGTTCGGAGTGTTCAACGATATCCAGCTGAGCTGTCAACTGGCGGAGGGCCAGACACGCAAACCCCCCGCCCCTCTCCCACTCCCAGTGCCATGTGAAGCATATGCAATTTAAAAAACCATTCTCCGCTCATGCGTGACTGCATGCTTCCCTCACAGAGAGGAGGAAGAAAAGAAACATCTTCCCCTGTATAAACAAAGTCGTCTGTCTGTTTAGGAGATGTTTAAACAGTTCCTAATGTCGGCCCACATTTAGGTAATATTCATGTGTCTGGTGTTTGGACTTTTCCTGCAGTTGGTGTGCATAAATATTGTCAGATGCTATCCCAGGGTGCTAGAGGCAAAGAGTTCTTGCTCTGCCTGGGCCTGACGTACATGCACAGCATATGTTTCACATCCCAGAGATAACGAACACAACGTGTGATTCAACAATTCTTTCTCAGTCTTTTTTTGTATTCCTTTTGTTTGACAATATCTCCAACTGATGCATTTCATGAAAAGTGAAATCAAATGAGGTAATGTTTATGAGCTCCTTCTCTTGAAACACAACACACCTCTTGAGTTAAAATATCCTCACCTGTTTTCTGTCAGCACACTTACCGAATATGGATGATGGATGGATGGATGGATGGATGGATAGATAGATAGAAAATGGTTTAAGATACTGAAAGTATATTCAGTATCTTAACACTTTTTAAATCATAATACATTTGAATATTCTCTAATATATACAAATCTACTCAACACATAAACATAGTGAACTTTTATACACTAAAATATGATGTACAGTAGCTTGAAATGGCCGTCTCTCCTGTTTCCTCCCATGAGAGAAAGTTCTTGAATGAGCATGCCAATCTTGTTTTGATTGGCATGAGACTCTCTCCCTTTCACACACAGCGGTTCGTGCTGCCGTTGTGTGTTCGCCGGCGGTGAAGAGGCCCGATATTGCACAGTAGAGTAGATCGGTCATTGGTGTACTTTATCCACTTCACTTGGCGTGATGCATGCCTCTCGTGACTCGCCGCTTCCCTGCGCTTCACTCGGCGCTGCACACGCCAAACAAAGCGTCAATTCTGCGCGTGACTGACATCCTCTGGGGAGAGAGATTGGACTGCTGCTACTGTATACATTTTGAGTTCAAATATCATTAGCTTTGTTGTATTCAGGTCAAGGCATGTTAGTGTATCGGACATACTGCCAGAGGGTCTCTCTCTCTCCTGCTTAGCTTGCAAGCTATTAAGCTGTATATACATTATATCTGTGTCCATGTGGTCTGATGGCAAACACACTGCATGTCTTCCAGGTCAGGCTTTTTGTGTAAGAATGTATGAATAATATACACTAAAGGCTATTTAAATGCATAGTCAAACGTACAGATACAATGGACTAATGCAGATTTTACACTGACATAAAGGATTTCAGACAATTTGGAAAAATACTCATTTGCAATATTTCGAATGATATTGCAACTGCGAAATTGTTCACGATATTCGAGAGATAAGTAATTTTTTTGATTAAACTTCTCATTGCCATTGAAACATGAATTTAGACTATTATAGTGCCATTTTTAAAGATGATCAGTTGCAAACAAATCTTATTTTGTTAAGTCCGTAGACTACGATTTGTATGCAGGTAAATCCCTGCTGATACTTCATTAAAAAAACTTTTTATCTAACAAATATTGTGCATCCTGCTATTTGAATATTGAGTCCATAATGCAATCTAAATATACAGTTATAGGGTTAAGGTGTCACTCTTCCTAATAGATATTACAATCACACAACACCAACAGCCCAACCTAGCTGCTTTCTCTGAGTGACATGCACACTCATTGCATGCCCTGCCTCTGTTTTCTCTTCAGCTTTCAGTGAGTGCGTGTGAGTGCGTATGTGTGTGTTTGCATGAGCATATGTTTGTTACAGTGCTTTTCCTTGAAAATCCTCCATAAATGTTTCTGGAGGCACTCTTGAAGCGTGACAGTGCTGTGCAGGGCCTTGGAGGTACATGTTGTGTATAATTGATGAGCATTAAATTAAGTGTAAACACTTTTGTTTTGTGCTCTTCTCATCATTTCAATCATAGATCTGTATAACCAAAAGCAATGTTATTTTTGTTTGGATAAATCCACGGCTGGTTGTGCTCTGAGGGATATTACGGCTGTTGGCTGGAATACATCTGACACTGTTAGTTCAGTCTATTAATCAGGGATGCTATGATTATTTCAGATGTGTGTTCGTTTGTGCTGATTATTTTGGTATGTTTATTTTAGGGTAGAGCTGTAACAATAAGGTCTTTAGACAGAAAAACAATTGCCAACTGTTTTGATTATCATTAATAGTTAAGTGATTTCTTCATGCAGAAATTGCAGAAATTGTTGTTTTCAGGCCCTTTTTTTAAATACAAAGATTTCCTGATTTAAAAAAAAAAAGAATTCAGTAAACTTAATGGATACATTAGTGTTTTTATCTGACAAGAAAAAATCAAAAATAAGGTGCAACCTTAGGGTTGGAGAAACTAAGACATATTTCACTTTTTTTGGCATTTTATATTGGAACATTCAAAGGCTTCATTGTCATATGCACAATAACTATAGTGTAGTTACAATGAAAATATTGTGTTCAAGAGACAGTGCAACTTACCAATATAATTAAAATATTAAGTATGTAAGTCAAATAGTTTAATAAACTTGTGAGAGGGACACCATAGTAAAAGTAAAATAAATCAAATGAATAGATCATTGTAATAAGGGTGTGTTGCAGTATGGTACTTTCCCCTTGGGATTTCTTGCTTGCCAAAGAGAGAGGGAGAGGAGGGCTGCTTCTAAGCCCGAGAGCAGATTTGTCCGTGTGGCTTTAAACACTTCACTGCATGTAATCTCCCACTTGTTTGTCTAATTGTAATAGGGTTAGGGACTTTGCATGTCCCGTGTTGGAGGTTCACTTTTCTCTTCGTACCTGTTGTTTGCTGTGAGCACCTATCCTGTTCATAGAGAATCAGTTCATGATGAGTTTTAGATTAGATTCAACTTTACAAGTACTAAGAAAACAAAATGTAGTCAGCATCTAACCAGAATTCCAAAACAAGTAGTGAAGAGTTATTAATAGTATAATGTATAGTCAGTATTTACACTACAACTCTATAAGGAGTTATACACACAATACATCATTTCTATCTGTATATATATGTCCCTCTAAAGGGTGACTAGAAAACAATAAAGGTTGGTCACAAAAGAAGGTGGTATAATCAGCAGAATAGAAATTCCATTTATTAGAGATCAGGTATAAAAGATGAATGCAGCTAATACAAACAGAATACATGTGAATACACTATAGACCGTTTTTGACATTTCCAATAGTATGAATAAATATGAGTATGCTTAAGAATGTTATTGTTTTCATGTGAGGAAGACTTTGTGCTGCATAGTGCTTTGTGTCCCCAGGAGGCAGTGTCACATCTCAGTGAGGGCCACCAGACACACATTTGACTCTGCTGTTGACCCTGTCTGCCCTGTGGGAGCAGCCGGCCTGTTTGTGTATACACTCTGTAGCACACCAGACTGAATGCTGTGTGTTTGCCAAAGTGTGTTTGTGCTGTGTGTATGTGTGTGTGATTATTGCGTGATGTACATTCACAGCATTCACAGCAGTAGGCCGTTGACCCTTTCCGTGCCAAATGAACCTAACATTTTTTTTTTGTCTCATTAGGACCCATTGAGTTTGAGGAGTGCAATACAGCTATTGCTACGGAAGGTACGTCTTATTACAAATACGTTATACAACAAATATTTCAACAAATGCACTAAAGTAAAGAATGTAATGTTTGAATCAAGTCGAGAGCAGATTTAAATGCATTTTTTCTTTATGGTTGATAAAGTGCTTTGGTTTTTTCGTATTAAGGTGCCAAACCAAGAAAGAGAAAACCATTCGGCATCCCAGGTCGAAGGAAAGATAAGGATACAGACTCGACGTAACCGAACATAACTTTAGTCCACCAACACAATTAATGCAACTTGTTTTAAATAAATCAGTCTCATCATGATATCATCATTCTATCTTTCAGGGAGTCTACAGAAGTGGAAGCTGCTGTGAGTATAATTTCAACAAAACACCAATTTAATTGATTTTTCAGTTTTGATTTCAAACAGGAGGAGGTGGGAGGGATCCTTTTGCATTCAATTGTCTTTCTCTCTGTGTGTGTTCCCTCCCTCCTGTTATTTTTGTAGATTGGCTCATTCATTCATCTCTCTGTGTTTGTGCTTGTAGAACACTGCCAATGGAGCTCCCCCTGGGTACTATGGGGCCATAGACATCCAGAACGCTGTAAGCAAGCCGATGCACACAGGAGCCAAATGTAGTCGTATCCAGACCTTTTGTATCATTCAAATCAAATATATTTGTAGAGCACATTTCTAAACAATGTGACAAAGTGCTTCACAATAAAAAGCTCTAACAAGTAACAATAAAACGCACTCTTTGTAAACCACAATAACTTAAAAAGTTAAATAGTGGAAACTTAGATGTTCCTTTTTTTCACTGTCCTTTATTACTTTGTATATCACATGATGATGCACTTTCCATCTATATGATAACAAACAACAACTGTTACTTGACAATTAGAGAACAAAATAAATAAAACGATGTTTAAAATTTTGACCTATGTTAAGATTCAGTGTAAAAGAGGGATATTTTGAATGGTATCATTTATAATGATATGTATTATGTATTGACTCATTTTAAGAATGTTTGGCCTACTCGCTGCCTAAAATGTAATTTGAAAAACATTTTATGCACAATAAGATGTGCACATTTTAAGTGTTGCTAAATACATTGTGGGTATTACTTTACCGCTTTAAAAGTGTACTGTATTTACAGAGGATACAAATATGATACATTTATTTAAAGTTTGTGTTAGAAATATACAATAATGTGATATTTTAAAACAACTTTCTGTTTTTGTGTTGCAGAACGTTCCCCAAGTTGATGCAGAGGGCTTCTGCATCAGACCGGAAGGAAATGAGAACGATATCCTTTATGCTTGTTTTGAAACTGTTTAAACTCTGAGGCTCCATCCAGCTCATCATCATCGTCATCATCATCATCGTCATCATCATCATCATCATC
>NW_011366480.1:45237-49327 GCF_000735185.1 Notothenia coriiceps | reverse complement strand
CACTATAAATACTAACACTCCCTAAACACAAACCTGTTGCTCTGCTGCTCTGCTGCTCTGCTGCTCTGCTGCTGCAACACTAGAGGGCAACAGGAGAATATGAAACCTCTGTTAGAGTGGATGCCGTTCAACCCTTTTATCCCACTTACAGATGCCGTTAGTCACTTTTCTTGGAGCTTATTTAATTTTTTATTAAAAAGGCATTTGTATTTTATCTAATTTATTTCACACTCCAGATTGTCTACTTTTTCAGTGATGTTCCCGTTTGGACACATGTCCTGGTTTCTTATACTTAATGTAGTTGTCGAACTACTTTTGGGGTATTTTTCTCTCTTTTAAAGTAAATACATCAAGAACTCAGAAATAATAATTTGTGATTTAAGTATTTGATTTTGTTGGCCTTCAGTGCAGACTCACACTTGCTGTCCTTGTAGGAATGATTTGCGGTAGAGGGCAGGCTACACACGCACACGCACACGCACGCGCACACACACACACACACACACACACACACACACACAGTCTGATCCGTGACCTCACTCATGGACTCACTCCTTCATTCAGTCTCTCACCATCACTCTATCTCCCGCTCTATGAAAATAGCCGCTGCTATTAAAGTTAAAAGCCACTACTGCTGGTGTGCAAACATTCACTGAGCTGCTGCTGCTGCTGTTGTTGATGTTGTTATTGTGGAGCAGCTGAAAGAGCCCGCTCGGTGTGGAGAACGGGGTATTGTGGGTTTCACCCGCCGCTCTCCCGGCTGCACATTAAACAAATGTCACGGCATCTCCCCCCCGCCCCCCCCTTTCTGCTCCGACCACTGTTCCTCCTCCCTGTGTGTGATTTACCTCACTCTTTTTCCCTCCTTTCTTTGTTTGCTTTCACTCGTTTGGTTTGTATTGGAGACCACTTGTGCTAGACAGCACTCTGTTGTGGTTATTTATGAATACTTTATGGAGTTAGTTTTGGGACTTATGTTTTCAAATCTTCTCTTTCTCTTGTCTGGCAAAGGAACTAATGACAAAGATAAAATACAAAGGATGTTTTTCTTTTTAATATAACAACATTCAGTTGGAAACATGTTTTTGTTTAAACCTTTTGATTTTGTCCCTTCCAGTTTTGTTTTTTGTCGGGATGCAAACCCACAAACTTTCTCATCCTTAAAATACAAAAAAAACACAAACCACAGTTTTTGTGTGTTGACTCTGATTTGCATTTAAAATACCTTTTTTAATTACATGTTTCCGACTCTCTGTCTTTTCAAATTTTTGTTTAGCACCCTTTTCCTTTTTTTTATATTTACCCAAAGTTCTGGAATAAAGTTAAAACACATCCAAGGCGATGACGAACGTTGCATCATCTGGTGTGAATTATTGAGAGATTTTCTTTTCTTTTTTTCCTCTGCTCATTTTGCTGTCTTTTTCATTTTTCCTCCTGTTTGGTTCCTCTGCGGTGTTCCCTTTATTGAAATAGCAGTGGAAGTCGTGTGTGTGTGGCCAGCAATAGCCGTAATTGAACCCATTTGCCGCTTAGCGCCTGTGGGACTAAACCCTGGCCTCACAGCTCTACGGTGGTTAAATGCTTTTGCTATGTTCCTTAAACCCATTTTGTTTCTTTTTCTCCCCTCCTCCCTTGACAGACCCCCCACCACACTCACACCACCTTTCTCATTGTGCAAATAAAGTCTTTATTGAAATTGATGCTCAAACTTTCCATTGGGTTGGTGACCCTCAACAGCCAATCTCGCGTATCTTGTGTTACGCAGCATGACACAGCAGATTTATGTCCGCTGTGTAACGGAAATTGGTGAAGTGTTGGGGGCACGCTCTCTGTTTTCCCTCAGTGATCGTCAGATGGGCTTAAATGCAAAGTTTTGCGCTGCTGAATATTGCACCCTAGGTTTAACGCCTGGTATGTGTGAGGCGAGAGCAGCCCTGAGATTTACTGTCTTTAACTCTGAAGTGGAAAATTCCCTTTTGCCCCTGGGACTAATTAATAATACAGTTTCCAACCCTTTTAAAGCTTTTTTCCCACTATTTACACTGTTTTATATATTTGACATCTTTATATATTAAGGCTTAAGGGCTTTAGGTTTCAAATTGTTTGACAACGACTTTAGAAATTTGAGCTTCCAAAAGTTGCACAGGTTGTAAAAAAGGCGAGAAAAAGTCCCATTAAAAGGCTTTGTATCACTTTGTAAAGAACATATAGCCTGTTTGAGGCCTCTTCTATGCAGCTTGACCATTTCTCTTAGATTTATACTTTTTTTATGATTTCTTTCCAACCAACCAAGCAAGTCAAAGTTGGAAAGTCATGGCGTGTTGCAGCGTCTTTTCTTAATTAATGTCTGTTTGTGTTTTCAGGGACACATGCGGAGGAACCAGTCCAGTGAGTATTTGCTCTGTCTGACCTCTCTGTATCTGTGTGTGCTGGATGACTGAAGGGGGTCGACTGTACAGCGTCTCAACTACATTTTTCTTGGCACAAGACGTTTTTAAAGAGGTTGTTTTTTAAAAAGGAAAACCCAGAAACTTAGCCAAAACCAACATATCCCGAGTAAAAAGTCAATAAGTGTTCTTTTCTGTTAATGTGAGCTTGAGGGACATTTCCCTCCACCATGGTACGAATAAGATTAATTGCTTAATTGGATGTTTATGTTTTGAAATGTCAGAAATTATGTTTTCCACTCTGCAAACTGACACGGCTTGGAGAAAGTGTGTTTGTTTGCTGTGTTTGATTAATTCCACAAATGCTTGAGAAATCCTCTAAATATACTGTGTGTGTGTGTGTGTGTGTGTGTGTGTGTGTGTGTGTGTGTGTGTGTGTGTGTGTGTGTGTGTGTGTGTGTGTGTGATATATATATTATACACATATATATTATACACATATATATATTATACACACACACACACCATGAATAATGTTCCATGGGTTCTTAATGTTGGTTTCAAAGCTTGAAGAGTAACTGAAAATGTGTTTGATTCTAGTAAAATTGTTGTTTTCTTGCTAACAAGAACCATGTTTGTATGTAACTAAACAGTCAAAAGAATGACATTCTGCATGAAACACTGATATAGATCAACTTACACAGTATATCGCATGTTTTTTGCATATTGATAGACAGGAGTATCCACCTTAGGCTGAGTTTGTTTGCTCCGTTTTATTTACTCCGCAAATGCTTGAGAAATCCTTCAAATATATGAACCTACACTATATAGCATGTTCCATTGGGTCTTAATGTAAGATTCAGAAAGCTTACATATTTACTATAAAAGTAATGCTAGGAAAGTTGTTGTTTTTTCAAAAGTTGCTAACACAAACCAAGTTTATATGTAAGTAAATGATAATACAATTCCAATTCTGCAGTTGAAACACTGATAAAATATCAACTTACACAGTATATTACTCTACCTACTACGCTAAGCCTTAGCCTTTAGAGTACACTGCGCTAAGGGAACACAGGAGTATCTACATTAAGCAACGTTTGTTTGTTTGATTTACTGCTTGAGAGACCCTTCAAATATGCAGTATATACCTACACTATAGAGCATCTGTCACAATCAGAATTCCTTTATTAGTCCCACAACGGGGGGATTCATGGTATTACATCAAAAGTGGCTGAGCAGGTAAAGAAAGGCATGCAATAATGGAGCATAAGCTAACACATTAGATATAGAGAAGAAAGCACACATTAGTAATGGACAACCATGGCTAAAAATTAGTTTTCTCTTGAGGCATTATAAAACTGTATAAAACTATTTGGACATTTATAAAGATGTATGTTTTGTTTTTAGTTTTTTTTGTATGCATCATCCATTTGGTTTTAATGTAAGTTTCAGAAAGTTTGAATATTAACTAAAAAAAGTAGTTTTTTTGCTAGCAAAAAGCATGTTTGTATGTAACTGAATGGTAAAGGAATCACATTCTGCAGCTGAAACACTGATAATGCTCAACCTAGACAGTATATTCCATTGATAGATGTATACTCTACACACGCTTAGGGAACACAGGAGTGTCTACATTAAGCTCTAAGGCTCAGGGTCCGGGTGAGTATGTTTTCTCTACAGTAGTAAGCCCACACCCCGACCCC
>NW_011366480.1:34479-45230 GCF_000735185.1 Notothenia coriiceps | reverse complement strand
CCCCCCCCCCCCTGCCACAACCCTCCTCTCAGCTGACACACTCTCACTGCAAACTTTTATTTGTAATATTGAAATGGTTTTATATTTGGGTCCTCTCATTGCCTCCTCTGGTGCTTTGGGGCTGCTTCAGGTTGCTCGTATGGATCTTTGCAATGCTCTGTAACACTTTAGAAAAGGGGTGCAAAATAACAAAGTAATGCCTGGTTTTATTTGAGGTCCCCTGTTGTAAAGGTTTACCATCCAATCAAAAGCACATTTGAACCCTCTGCAGTATTTGGGTAAGATGTTCACTGTGTAAGGCAGAAATAAGAAAAATATTGTAATCAACCGAAATCTTACTGCAAATATACTTCTATGACTTTTCACAGCTGTCAGAAGCTCAGTTTATATTTCTGGTTTAAGGTGTGAATAACTTTAAACATGGCTTTTGGCAACTGTCACCTTTGAAAGCCTCTTGTGTTGGGGTTTTATTTGTATCTTAGTAATGTGCTGTGCTCTGCAGGTCTGTTGGGTCTGAATTTTCCGTTTGTCTCTTCCTGCAGGTGATGAGCTGGCAAAACCCAGAGTGCCAACACCATACGAGTAAGTATGAATGTGTCCATGACTGCCACCATTTTTAACATGTTAACACTATCTTGTTTTGTATGGAAGGAAATCGTGCCGCTTTCTGCTGTAAATGTTTCTCATTTGAACTTGACCCTCTCCCCCTGCAGACTCACCAACAACGACCTTCTGTCTCTGGACCCGTTCGGCCCGAGCCTTGCAGCAGGCTCCTCCTCCTCTGTTTCTTCATCAACAGGTAATCCCTCAAGCCTCATTCTTTCTTCACTGCTGTGCACATTACTTACAGGTTACTGCAATTCCTTTTTCATTTGTACTTCTTGACATTTCCGTCCCGGTTCGTTTGGCCACACCCCAAAGTGTAGCTAAACTGACTCGCATTGTTTGAATGAAGAATCAATCATAATAGCAACAGCGACCTGACTTCATACTGTACACAGTGTAACACGTTTTTGAACATGGGGATAGGAGATAGTTGTCTTGATGAGAAGTTGAATGTGTGCAGCCCTTCTTCCAAAATGTCCTTGTAGCTTCTTCTTCTTCTTGTTCCAACAATGATATGACATGTTCTGACACGATGCAGTAAACCCTAAACAGTGAGGCTGATATCAATCAAATAAGATCTCGCTGGATACATGCGTTCTTCATTTCCTGTATTATAATATACTGTAATTACAGAAGGTAAGTACATTGAATATCAGATACAAATCAGAGCATATCAAAGTGGGTTTGATTTTATAAAAATCTCAAGATTGATAACTTTAAGTAGCAACCTTCTTTATGTTTTGTTTTTAATAAGTCAAATCCATAAACCAGAGAAAAAGAAAAATTCATTGAGTGTTTTTTTGTTCTGTTAATGTGAGCTTGGGGGATATTTCCCCTCATATGGTACAAATAAGATGAATTGCTTAATTTGATGTTTATGTTTTGAAATGTCAGAAATGATGTTTTCTACTCTGCAAACTGACAGCTTCTAAAAAGTCTCTAAAATGATCACTTTAAGTATGCTACAAGCATTCTGGCTTTTACTCCCACGTTTGAGCCAGTGATCGTGTCCTTTTTGCTGTTTTTGTAGTCTCCCCTTTCCTCTTGTTCTTCTTAGGACCTCAGTAGATGACTTTCCTCTCAGGGCAGTCCCAGTTAGAGGAACTAACCCCTGAGGTCAACAGCATATTCAGCCTTAGAGAATTAAAATCGCTGCTATCACAGTTTTTACTTTTACAATCCTTTTCAAATCTTGTGCTCCTCCTGTTTCCTATACATCTTCCTGAAGTCTCTACAGTCATATTGCGCTCTAAGTGTTTGTTTGACTTTGAAGTGTTGATAGAGTGATTCTCATGGCTTTCCATGCATGACACCAGTGTTTAAACAGAGTGACATTAGCGCTGACCCATTGCCTAGGCTAAGCGTAATCCACAGTTAATTGGCACCTAGTTGAGGTCAGGGGGTCGGCTATAAAGCCCCCTGACACGTATGTTGTCAAACATTGTCTCGTTACTGTCAAAGGTCTCGGCTTAAAAGTCAAAAGAGCATCGCAGAGTGCCCTGATTAAGGTACTGTGATGGGAATTAAGGCCCTGCTCACAGCCTGTTAAATCTCTCTGTGTACAGTGCAGCAGCATTAGCACACATGACACTATACATAAGTCTGTGCTCACTGAATCAAGCCGCATGTACAGGATTTGTTTTCATATATTGTATTTATTGCTTTGTTCTGTACATTTTCATTTGTTTTACATATTGTTTTATTCCTTTGCTTTTTGTTTTCTTCAAACATTTTTGTCTGAGTTTAAAAAATATGTTTGTTCCTTGTTTGTTTTATTCATTTGAACTTTTCTTGTTAGACCTTGCCTCTATCTTCCTTTCAATCCCTCCATCTCCATCTTTTCTGATGAATGATTCAGAGGTCTTTCTGCCAGAGGCATCAGGTAAAGAGTGTGTGCCCCGTTTATCAGACCGTCAAACGTATCAACTACCGTTCTGCTGCATGGTACTTATGTCAGATTTCTGTTGAAATGCATGTGGACAGGTATGACATATACTCTAATAATCAGGATGTGTGTCAAAAATCAGGGTCATCGCTTTGCTCATTTATTCCTGATAAGAGGAAACATTTTCCATTCAAATATGCGTCATATTTCCTCAAGACTAAGGATACTCAGAGTTTTGCCTGTGCTTTAAACTTGCAGTGTGCTAAAATAGGTACACAAGATCTATGATTCCCTTTTTGAGTTAAAAGAAAATGTAGTATTGTAGACAGCGAGGTAACAGCCACTTACTAAAGATTAAATAATGTGTATATCGGTTTGTTTCTGTTAAAGTAACCCCTACTGCGTGTGAGACGATTAAAGTGGATAAACAATATGTTTTAAACACCTAGAAAAGACTTAAAGACTACTTTAATACAGTGCCACAGAGGTGCTTCATATTTTGTTCACCCTGGGATGTTAAAGAATAGCAATAAAAAAGGGGAAATACTGGCATAGTTCTCCAAATGACTCACTATACTACTCAAATATGTGAGTTGTATAAGGTTTGGCAATCAGTAATACAATATGTTGTTACAAGCAACATTGAGACAACCCGAGCCAAATCATCTCCCATTGCATACAAATAAAAGACCTGCAGAACTATCTATTTGTATTTGTCAACAACATTGAACTGCATCAACACAGAAGCAAACCAATCCCAAATGAAAACTAGAAGGGCACTCAAGCATCATCTCGTATTGTTAACTAATGTGAAAAGTATTGTTAAACATGTAACTCCATGTCTGATTGTTACCTGTCTACACTTTGCTTTATCATGTTTATCGCTCTATCACTCACGCGCCCCCCCCAGCTGAGGCGGTGACACAACGGGAGCGCTCCCCCCCTCTGGCAGAGAGCCAGCAATCCAAAGAAGTGTCCTCTTTCTCCTCGTCCACTTCCTCTCCCTGGGACTCCCCAGAAAACCCTTTCCAAGTCCTCAAGCCCGTGCCAGCGAGGGCCCAGAGCGCCCCCATCACCCTGCCCACGGAGCCCATCGACCCCATCAGAAGCCCCTCAGCTGCCAGCCCCCCAAAGAGCGGCAACGCCTTCTCTTCCGTCAGCTGGTCCCAGAGCCAGTGGATCGCCTTCAGTGATAACTTAGCTCCAGCGCGCCATCAGGGGTTCAGTGTGAAGGAGCTCCAGGGGCCCCACACCGGCCCCCCCCGGTCCACCCGCTGCCTCTCTGACGACTCTGCCGACGCATACTGCAAAACGTCCGGCAGCAGAGAAGACCCCCGCTTTACTGACGTCTTCTCTGGGATTACAGAGAGGGCGATGGCAGCAGCTCAAACAGGCAACATATTGAATGGTAACATTATAACTGATGCTAAGGTTGTGATGTGGCAATGCCTGAAGTTTGGAGTTTTATTTCTATTTGTGTTCCGTTTCTTTATGTTCTCATGGGTTTTATTGTGAAGAATGTATTTTTTGCAGTGTTTTCATTTTTGTTTCAAGGAAAACGCTTGTCTAACTCCCTGCCTGCTTTGCAACATGTTTGTATTTGAGTTTTTTTTTGTGAAGTTAATTTGGGAATGTGTTTTTCTTGTGAGGTAATGATTTTCATGTTTTGCAATTATGTTTTTTATACTTCATGCATGAGGTTTTTGCATCTACTTGAATTCATTTCAGTGTTTTTACCCTATTTGTATGCTGTTTTCCGCCACCAACCAGTAAAACCTCCATGTGTTTCTGTGTGTAGTGCCTTTACCAAATCGACCAACCACCCCCCTCACAGCTGGAGCCCTGGTGCCCCCACCCCGACCCTCTTCCAGGCCCAAACTCCCCACAGGGAAACTCACAGGAATCAATGAGATTGTGAGTCACTACAGGAACACAATACTGATTGCTATAAAAATAACATTCTGACATTGTAATAACATCCTATTTATGACTCCCTTCACTCAGGTACGGCCGTTCAGCCCACCCAAGACCTCCAATGCCAGCCCCCCTCCCGCTGCGCCCCTTGCCCGGGCGGAGAGCTCCTCCTCTTTGTCCTCGAATGCCTCACTCAGTGCCGGCAACACCCCCACTGTTGGTAAGCCCCCTCTAGACAGAGAGAATCTCCATTTTCTTCTGCTTTTCAACTCTTCACCAAGTTTCCACCCACCTTTTGTCCCTGCATAAGATCAGCTTTTCCTCCTTGCTCCCTTGACTCCTCTCCTCACAGGAGCTGAGCCCCCCTCTGCTCCCCCCCTCTCCTCCCCAGAGCAAGAGCTGCTCTTCCTCTCTCCTTTCTTTCCTCTAAGCCAAAGTGAGTCCGCCTTTCCAAACTGCCTTCAGAGATACTCCTTTCAATGAGGTCATGCCCTGTACTCTGTACATGTCACCTGTCACTCTCACACATCACACTGCTTAGCATTATCATGTTTGTGCTCTCTGGGTTTTTCTTTTATCTCATTCTTTCTTTTTGTATCGCTTTAATTTGGCGTAAAGAGGATGATTCGTTCATAGCCAAGCTGCCTACCTTTGAGAAGCGGTGTGAAACACCAGCAGGTATGGTTGAGATCATGCAAGAGGACCCTCCTCTGTATTTAACTCAAACTAACCCCAGTCTGTTCGACTGGATGGACTGCTTTGCAGTGATGCATTTCTTTGTCCTGTGTGCTCTCACACATTCAGATCATTCCTCACATTTGTCCTACCGTCAACTGCATCAACTCCTAACATTATACAAATGTTGTTGTTAGAATAACGACGTAATGAATGATTTGACTGGTAAATATTTTGTTGACTTAACTTTGAATATGCTGCCTGAAGCAATCTACTGTATGTATAACTAATATAATTAATTTGAAGTATAGAATCTGGAGCATGATCTACTCAAAAAAAGTTTTTTTCATTATGAAAATTAACAGAATGTACTGCTTTGAAATGTATGAATGACTGAATTGCAGTAATACTTCTATATTATATAATGCATCTTTGCATGGTCAAGCCTTCTGATGTGAGCTCTGGTGTGAAAGTCCGATCAGGCCTCTCACTCTGCGCCTTTCTCTTTCTCAGGAACGTCTCGCGGCCCCAGCCCTGTGACCCTGGCGTCCCAAGATGCTTTGCCCATTGCCGTGGCCTTCACAGAATCGGTTAATGCTTACTTCAAAGGCGCTGATCCCACTAAGTGAGTCTCACATGACCTCCTGCTGCTCAAAGGCCCAAACATGGACCTGCACGCATACGCATTTGTGTCCATATTTGAACTGAAACTTCACCACGAATGACGTTATGAGTTAAACGGTGTCATTCTGCATGATGTGCACTGCACTCAGAGCCTTTGGTTTTGTGTGTGCACCTCCCTCTCGCCCTGCATGTGTGGATTTTTTTGCGTGAGTCTGACACCATTCTTTCAGAGTGGATAACCTACATGGGGCAGATTATAGTCCGGGGCAGAGAAAACATACAGCCGTTTATTGGTTAACTGCTGTTAAATTGCAGCTGTGCAAAAGGCTTATTTTTGCAGGGCTTAGTAAATGGAACGTTTCATAAGCAATGCAGCAGAGACACGGTGCGAGGTTCAGACACGCTGTGGACAGTTACCACCGCAGACTCTCATCTCAACTGAAAGGAGAAGCTGGATTTATATTACTGTAGAAGCACGCAGATGTGCGTGAAGAAAGGTGGAAATGGAGATGTGTTGCATCTAAAGCCAATGTGTTTCATGTTTACTCTAAAAAGGGCCTTGTTTACTGTATATCTTTGTATACAAAGCAGATTAGTAGGCTTAAGTACAATATATAATCACAACAAATATGTCCTATTACTGTAAGCTTTGTTCTCAGTAAGAGTAGTGATTAACTCTCGTGTTCATAATGGATTTTCTAAGAATAAAATCCAAACAGGCTCTCATTCCAGCTTCTTAAATGTGTTCATTTTATACTAATCTCTCATTGCTTTTTAAATAAAATAGTATATATGGGTTTTGGACTGATGTACAGACAAAATGTAGAGAAGGCAGCTTTATTTATAGAGCCTCATGTAATTACAAAGAAACCCAATGTGCTATGTATTCAAAAGAAAAGAAAGAAAAACATCTAGCATTATGCAACACAGCGGTATAGAAAAAATATAACAAAAATAGATACTATTTATATATTTACTCCTTATTCCGGGGACATTTGAAAAGGAAAATAAGAGCCAAAAGCACATCAAACAATCAAAATAAATACCATATACAGTTATACACACAGTCCATACACATCCATATATGCTCCTCAAAGGCCTGAGCTTCTCTTTAAATCAACATACAGTTTTTCTAGATGCAGAAAAGCATTTCAGAAGGCCGTTCCACAGAAAATAAAAGCACCTTTACAAGCTCCTGATGTTATTCTGGTTAAAACCAAATTGAAATCTGATGAAAAAAGAGGTCTGATGGGGTCATTGATTCAAAAGAGGGGCTCTGAGAAAACCCTTTTCTGACATTCATAATTCACGTTAACTTGTCTGCGTTCCACAGGTGCATTGTGAAGATCACAGGAGACATGACCTTGTCGTTCCCCATGGGCATCATCAAGGTGTTCACCTCCAACCCCTCCCCCGCCGTGCTCACCTTCAAACTGAAGAACACCAGCAGGCTGGAGCAGATCCTCCCCAACCAACAGCTGCTGTACAGGTGAGCTGTCCACAGGAGTGTGTAAAACATGTTTAAGAAGTCTGAAGAACGAAATGAAAACCTGTCAGAGTGGTGGTTAAGTGAAAGAGGGATTTGGACGCGAGAGCAGAGGAAGTGTAGTCTGCGTCAGTAAGAGGAAATTCAATTAGTAATCTGACATAAACCTCATCATTAGGCTGTCAGGGAAGCATTTTCCCAGCAGCGGCCTCTCATCAGCCCACGTCTCTTCTGAAATACTTCACACGCTGAAATGGCAAACTTCATATAACAGCTGCTTAATCCAACATATATGAATCTACCTCTCACCTCTTGTGTCTGTCAGATGTGTATTTTACCTCACATGCAGTGCAAGATTCAAAAGTCCACAATTTGTTTTGTTTCTATTTTAAAACTACAACTTTTTTAAACTAATTGAATGTGACGAGTTCACAACGGTTCATAAAAAGTTTAGATAAAGTGCATGTTTTCTAGTGCAGTGCATGGTGGGAATGAAACGGAATTCATGATTTAGCAGCTGGTTAGATACAACAGGGTCATTTTTTCCAAGCTATTGGAGCTTAGCACACAAAGCCAAAAAGAGTGATGAATAATTGAGCCTCTGATTATTCAGAGAGTGTGAGTGTGTGCACATATCTTTCTGATTGTTTATCTTTTTATCTAGTGATCCTTCCCAAAGTGACTCAAATTCCAAGGACTTCTGGTTCAACATGCAAGCGCTGACGTCCTACCTCAGAAAAGCCTCAGATCAGAATCCTACAGCTTCCTATTACAACGTGGACATCCTAAAATACCAGGTGAGTCCGCCAAAGGCCAAACCATAACATAAACCGGATCAAATAACTATATTTAAGAATTAAAAATATGTTTCCTCAAGTGTTTGACAAGAAAAAAGCTAAAGAAATGATCCTGGTGAGGTACAGCCAGTGCAGTGTCCTTTTTATTTTAAATAATAAAAGGTAATAACAATGGTATCAGAGTATTTGATTACTGCTGTGTGTCAGAGGTCTAAAGGATCCTCCAGCCATTAACATGACCTTTTCTCATAATATTAGTTTGAACCTTTGTCTCTGCTCCTGCCTCACAATCTTCCTGAGCCAGTTAGGAATGTAATTAATGTGTGGTCCCTAACTTTGTAATTGAATTAACTGCTCTAACATCATGTTATAGTCTGGTTCAGACCTCAGATATATACTATAAGCCTACTGTGGTCCTACACTGGTGGAGGCTCACACGTGAATGCCCACACTGGATGACATCATCTTTTAAACAAACCCTAAAAGTCTTGTTTTACAGCTTCAAACCAGCGTATTTACATGATGACATTAGTTTATATTGCATGTCCCTGTGCATAAAAAAGTTATTGTTAAAGATCTACCTATAAAATCCAACTATACATAAAAACGTTGAATAAATCTTGATAAAAATACTCAAAAACCCATGTTGATATAAATCATTTTCAACAGTGTAAACAGATTAATTTGTTTTCCTACCTAAGACTTGAGATCACATAGTGTATACTTTTTTTTAGCTTGTATTCTGAACTTCAAAAACTTAAAACAACTAAATCTGTGTGTCAGATCTGCAATATTAAAATAATAGTTTTTTAACACTTTCATTTTTTGAGAGTTTTCATTATAAAGAAATATCATACAGAATGTCATTGTCAAATACATAGCCTACAGTAGATGCAACAGTGCACATTTCAACTAGACTGAAGCAGATTAATTACACCCCCACCCCAGCATGAAAGAAAATAACTGAATGCAAAATGAAAGTAGGTGATACATATAGAACATTTTGAAAAAGAAATAAGAAAACAGAGTAAATGGGATAAGTATACAAGTTTTCATAACGGACACAAAAACAAAATATATACAAAACATACAATATTGCTATTGAAATTGTGGTAGACCAGATTTCAGCAGCACACAATCATCTTCAAAATGTTAAATCCAGCTTGCGAAAATAATACTTTTTGATTCAGTTTTTGATTTTAAACATAGTCTCATTTCATTACTCTAATTTAGTGACCACCAACTGGCGGCCCGCGGGCCACATCCAGCCCGCCAGACATTCTCATCCGGCCCGCCAGACATTCTCATCCGGCCCGCGCGACTTAGGTGACAGTGGCGTTGGCGGAGTGGTTACTGCGTTCGCCCCCCGCCCATTTTTTTTTTACAACGTCTCGTGAGTAAGGTGCAGTACCAGAGTCCAACAGAGAGGCAGCAGCTGCGGGACAGTAGACTGCCTACTGCGAAACCTTCCCTGCCTTGAAGAAGAAGTGATCCTTCGTTGTGAACAGTCTTCTTTGTGCGCTCCACAGCAGCAGCCCTGCTGCGACAGAGTCCAACAGAGAGGCAGAAGGGGCGGGAGAGTAGCCTAGAAGCAGGGTTGGGTTGTAACGGAATATATGCAACGGCGTTACGTAATCAGAATACAAAAATCAAGTAGGCTAACTGTATTCAGCTGGCGTTACATTTGAAAAACGAGTAATCTGATTACAGTTACTTTCGTAAACCTGAAGTGAATACATTTTGGAATACTTATTGGAGTTATTGGTGGAAAAGTTTCCTCACAAAATGTATATTCATACCGGCAGAACTGTGTGCACACTGCACAGCGCTGCAGCATGTCTGTGAGCGAGAGAGAGATGCAGCATGTCTGTGAGGCCCCGCCCCCGCACGGAGATGAGAGAGAGAGATCTCTTTTAAAATATATTGAAAGTTAGAAACGGAGATGGTTAGATAAAATGTGCAAGATAATGTTTATGTAGCATTGACGACTATATAAAAATCGCTGGCCCGCGATAGTGTCTATTGGATACATTTTGGCCCTTGGACAAATGTAGTTGGTGATCCCTGCTGTAGGCCTATAGGTGTCAAACTGTGATCACCAGTTCAATAAATTTGAGAAATTCGACTTGGTTTCTATACTTATTTGAACATGTATTTATTTATTTCCAAAAGTTATTTTAAAAAATCGTTTTTAAAAAAAAAATTGAATTTTTTTTTTTACCCAATCTTTTTTTTATAGGATATGTACATTTCGGTTAACCGGTTAACCATTTTTTGGGGGTTCAAATATTCAAATATACATTTGCTTTGAAATTCCCATCCCTAGCTGTAATGCTAACTAACGTGCTAGATCTGCTCCTCAACATCGATGGTTCCATCATCTCCCCATCCCCTCAGGTCCGCAACCTTGGTGTTGTCTTGGATTCAACCCTCTCATTTCAAAACCACATCAAATCCATTTCAAAATCAGCCTTCTTCCACCGCAGAAATATTTCAAGACTCCGGCCATCACCTTCCGACTCTGTTGCTGAGAAGCTCATTCATTGTTTCATTACCTCACGCCTGGACTATTGTAACGGACTCCTGTCCGGGGTTCCCAGCAAAACCCTGAACAGGCTCCAGTACAGAACTCAGCTGCCAGGGTTCTCACACGCACCAAGCCCTGGCAGCACATCACCCCCTATTCAACCTCCACTGGCTCCCGGCAGACTCCTCTCCCGTACCTACCTAAACATCCACTCCTCCTCAATCAAAACATCACTCG
>NW_011366480.1:26838-34155 GCF_000735185.1 Notothenia coriiceps | reverse complement strand
CGCACCCTTCGATCCTCAGACTCCGGCCTGCTCTCCATTCCCCATTCACGCCTCCGCACCTTCGGGGACCGTGCATTCAGTGTCGCTGCTCCCACTCTCTGGAACTCCCTCCCTGCAGAAATCCGCAACGCCCCTTCTCTCAACATCTTCAAATCAACCCTTAACTCATCTGTTCAACATCGCCTTCCAACAATAACTCACTCCCCCCCCCACTTATACTTCCATTTCTGCCCCCTGTTTTATGTTTATGTTTTTTATGTTTTATGTCTTGTCCTTGTATGTTTCTTTGTAAAGCGACCTTGAGGTTATGAAAGGCGCTATATAAATTCAAGTTATTATTATTATTACTATTATTATTATTATTATTATTAAAGAGTCCTCTCCTGCTAATTTTCAGGTGTATATCAGTATGTAGTGTCTCTACTTTAAAGAGTCCTCTCCTGCTGGTGTGCAGGTGTATATCAGCCCAGTCTGCTCTGATTTGTTAGCTGGCCGGCTCTGTTGTGATTGGTCATCCGCTTAGAGATGTCCCGCCCCTTAGGCCCCGGCCCCACGGGGACGCATACGGTAAAACGCATACGCAAACGCAATCGCAATTGCAAAAAAGGCTTCCGTCCACACGCAATAGACACCGGAAAGTGTCTGTTCACACGAGACGGCTCCGTTTAGCTCTGTCACTACCCGATCTGCCGCCCTGCCCTATCTGCAGTGCGCATGTGCGAGATGGTCCGCCGTATTGGACAACTACGTACGGAAACTCTAATAGGACACTTGACACAGTGGCGTTTGGCAAAGCACAAAAAGAAAACTCGAGAGGGATGAGTTATTGTTATTACGGTACAATGTGACTTCACTATTATTTAACAACTCTTTTTATTGGGTTCTTTTATTTGGGGTTAAGTACATTGTCAGAATAAGTGAGAAATTAATTAAACTTCTGTTGGACAGCTACATGCCATACATTTGTTCATAAATTTGCATACAATAAATATTTATATTATATATATTTATTTTATAGCTGTCTAACAGAAGTTAAATTAATTTCTCAGTCATTCTGACAATGTAATCAACCCCAAGTAAAAGAACCCAATAAAAATAGTTGTTATGTAATAGTGAAGTCACGTTGTAATAGAGAGGCGAAGTCCCTCCCCTTCCGGGAGCCTCTATGGGACCCCGGAAGCGGAAAATTATACATTGAAGTCAATGGAGAGAGAAAAGTTATCTTTTGATCCCGTTTGAATTGTGCCACGAATGACACATATGATGTTTGTCAATCTTAAACAATCATTTCCATGTAAAAAAAGTCACAGTTTGTCGTAAAACTGTTGAAACTATGAAACTAACTAGACTATGAAAAATACGCAACTAGAAAGACTACAAATCCCAAATTCATTCTGGGTCGCGTAAGTGATGTCATAGGCGATAATGCTCCAAGACTGGTTGCGACTCGCAAAGCAAAGAGGAAGAAGAAGACTGATTTATTCCCCCCAATAAGTATAAGAGATTGCTCCAATAAATTCACTTTTACAAGATGCCTGTGTGCTTTGTACCAGGTTGTAATCACAAAAGAGATCATACCACTTGCTCGTTCTATCGCTTCCCGTCTTATGAAAGGACCAGGAGTCGTTGGACCAAACATATCAGGTAATATACATGTTTTGCATGGAACATAGTCAAGTTAGCTACCTAGCTAGTAGCGAGCATGTTAGTTAGCATTACATTACATTACTTAGCCTTGTCATTTGTATTAGCCTTAACATGAAGTAAACCAAAATATTAAACAGTAAGAGTAGTCATGATGGTAAGTATTTTGTGAAACATTTGAAGAGTAGCCTATCGCCCCCTCCACCAGGTGCTAAGGGGGCGGGAGGTAGGCTAACCCCACATTAGCATATTTTCTACTTAATGCTATCTGCACAAATGGTTAACATTGAACATTAAAAGATCAGGCAGTTCAGGGAGAGTCGAAGGAAGGAAGGCAGGCAGCTTTGCATGACATTCTTCTGGACGTGTTTCATTGTGATGATAGTGAGAGTGAGTCAATCTGTTTGTTGGAAAGACAGTAGTTGAGTGATTACTGAGAGAAAATTATTAAAAGAGATAATTATTCAGTGTTGTTACTTTAAAGTGTTGTTACTGCAGTTTAATTTTTTGTAAAACGTTCAGGTTTTTTTTTTACGACAGCATTTTGACGACTTCGAATGTTTAAAAAAAAAACACTTTGTGAGATCACTTTGATGTCCAGAGACAGAGCGTGTTATGCGCAGTGGTAGTGATTTCTACCGAACAGTGCAATCTTTAAAGTGGACAAAGAAAGTCTTACTCCGCTTTTTTCATTTTGCTGCCACTTTTAGCTAGATGGTTCAGACCCGTACAACTCTCGGACTGTATGTGCTTTCGCTCGCCAAGACCGGCGTACGCCCTGGCCGAAATGTTTTCCAAAGTCGACCTCATTATACTCACGTTACAAATTACAATTACAAGTCGATCGGATTGTTTCCATGTGATTGCACAAACAAATCGTTGATCAAAAGAGGAATTCTTGAAGCACCCACAGACACGATACGGAACGGCTATTTGTAATCACAAGTTTCTTGTTCGTATGTGGGGCACACCAACGAAAATCAACGGAGAAGTCTAACTTCGCCTGTCAAAATATAGCTGATATACACACTAGAGGAACAAATGTAGAGCAAACAAGTAAACTCAAATAAACGACACACTATCTAGTTCCGAAAACCAATAGAACAGTCCCTACGTTGAACAGTAGGAAAGCCGCTTTTAAGAGGCCCCAAAACTTAGGTTTTATCCAGCAAACCACAACTAAGACATCTAGAACGGTTATTTTTATAAAACCCCATACCCTCGCCCCAGACCCTGGGCCTAAATTACACGGCAGTGCGCTCGAAAAAAATATATAATATTACTTTCACGCTCGACAACAGCGAGCCGAGAAGGACGGAAGCCGGATGACGAGTACTACATATTATTCGGAGACGACGAGCCGCTAACTACCTGATCGAGTCTCGATGCTAATGGTTGCCACGGCAAGCCCAATTATAATTGACACGGCAGGCTCAGTGAAAATACCGTGTCTGACCTGGCGACGTCACTTGTCGCACTCTTGCGCCGGCTAAGTCCACAAGTCTCATCCTCGAGCGGTACAGCTCGCCCGCGGGTCCGACACTACCGGGTCGACTTTCAAAAAAAAAGGTGCAGCGTTTATAATAGCAACCTCGATCGCTTATTGCCTCTATGTAACAGTGATAGACGATTGCAATCGAAAATCGGAAACAAAGATTTAGCAAAAAAGTATCCGATATTTTGTTCTCCACCCCATATTCATATATAGAACATGAACTAATTTTCATCGTTCATGAGTCAAGAACATGAAAAAATCATTTCATCTTCATCGGATGAGTCTAGCACATCCGATGAACCTTCATTTTCATCTTCGATGAGTCTAGAACATTGAACTCATTTTCATCTTCTGGATGGTCTCACATCCTTAATGAGACATGTCAATGTTTCAGGACGGTAAGTTTTACAAGGAGTCTATTTTTCATCTTTTCATTAATATAAGTTTTATACGACTTTGATCATCGCTGTCGATTTTCATCAGTAAACGGTCTAACCTAGGTAAGTCTATTAATCATACTATACAAAAGATTTACTAACTAGTCATTTACAATAGTTCCGACCATTTCCACGTCGATCAAACTTACTGAAACATATTGACGGTCCCATCCCATCGAAAACCTAAATGAGGTCTCACCGTTGATTTCAGACTTAATTGTGAAACTAAATTATAAAGTGTAAGTAAGTAGGTTTAGACATTGTTTGATTTCCCTAATTTATGGTGCCTCGACCTCATTTTCATGTCGTACATGGAGACTTGTACATCACCTCATCTTCGATGTTTCATCGTTTTGTAAACTTGTATGAATTCATTGCTCATGTTCATATGAGTTTTAAACACGGGTATCCATATCATGAACGCAACTGCCAGAATACTGAATCAATGAAAATGTGGTACACCGGATTTTTCTATCTTTCTGATTCGGAACGGTGTGTCTCCGGTACTTTTATGAAAAGTTTTACGAGTTGTCACGACGGTTTAGTACAAATTTGGACTGACGGATGGTTAATTTTATTTACGTAAAAAATATATAAAAGTAATCTACACTAAGATACCGCAAAGACACAAATTAATTGTGACCGACGAAATCACAAGACCCGATTTTAGGAGACAATAGGATTAAAATTTCGGCATAAGACACCCCAGTCAGCCCGAGCCTGGAACAAGTGGAAAAAGTATAGACTACTCAAACGTAGGGAACTACAGTTAAACAGAACCACCATAGATCCGTGTCGATCGACACACGTGAGGAGAGCGCATGTGGACCATGACACAAATAAGGATTACAATCTCTCGTCAACTATTAATTAATTTGATCGTCGTGACTAGATCTAGGTACTGGTGCTTAGGAAAAACGACTAGTTTACAAAAAGTTTTTCTAACATTAATAGTATTGTCGAACGTGTAGTGTTCTGGCCCTAGACGACATGACACCTGGCTTGCTTCCTTCCCCACGTAGTCGTATGGGTAGGGGTTTCTGGGACGTACCGTCCTTTAGAGGAGGAGGACCTTGTTAAGATGTGGGTCGTATACGAGGGTCGACACCGGTCATCTCCCTCTTGTAAATTTATTTGTATGATGAATTGTGGGAGCCTGAGACGCAACACAAACATTACACGACTACCCCAATACGTCCTCCCTCCGGTTTTGGTCCTGTGCGTCTAACCGCCTAACACCACCTCTACGGGACCTCGGTCAATAAATTAACAACTGCACATTAATAATAATATGACGGCACGAAGAATTAACTAAGGTAGAAAACGACGATTGATACCGTAGACCATCACATTGAGATATCAAATGAACACATAGATGGCTGTGAGACGCGAAGATGTAGTAATGTGGTAGATAATATGTACCACATATATTCCCTATAATATATTATATAGACATCATGATAGATCATTTACCATATTAAAATAATAAACGCATAACCGCTAAAGAGAAAACAGGGTGAGTCTTATGTGAACCCGGGAAAGAGAACAAGGTGACACGCTTTCGTCGACTGATAAGACCGAAAAGAGCGGACCGAGGCCGACAGACGGAGTAGATGTTACTCTGTATAATATATTAATTATGGAGTCTATTAGTACAATTTTAGGACAAACTTATGTTATAAAGGTGTTTAAGAAGTACAGTTTGAATTCTCGTGTCGACGATACACCTCGACAGTTGTCGAAAAACGACCAAGTAGAATGACCCCCCCCCCCCCCCCCCGCTGATGTACCTACAGCCACGTCGATCAGGTGTTAGTAATAACGGTCCAACTTCCGTCTTACTTAAATAATAACTGAGTCTGTACTTCGTGTGTAAGTCACAAGTACTGCTTTGTAACTGATAATAAACTATTAACACATTTATATACTTATAAACTAATCGTTCCGTCCTGGACGTCCTACCTCGACGCCTTCTCTGCTTCTTATTTCTTTTTGTCTAGTTGCAAATAGCCTATAATTTTTCAAGTTAAAGTTTTTGCGTCAAACGGTCGAGGATCAAAAGATCATACCTTGCTATAAAGTGTTACTGGTTTACGTTTTATAAGTGTGAGTTTATGTACACACAGAGACCCCCAACGTAACACGGAAACTACCATATATTTATTATACGGCTCCCCGGGGAGCTGTAATTCCTGACGGGCTACCGGGCCCCCGAGTTCATAAATCGAGCGTCCGGGTACCCTTACGGAAGTGGACGACCAACGGGTCTAGCCTCGTTAGATAAAAGATGGCTCATAGTACGTCGAGCGGCCTTAGGTCATGTACTCGAACTGTGGGCTATCATTTTGCCATTTGTATAGATTATTGTATCAATGTTCCGGATCATAACGTCTCCATTAATTTTATCGATGGCACACGTATAAGATTGGACCTTCCACACCAAAAACAAGGCGGGAGTGGCGGACGTACCACCTAGTACGTCTCGACGTACGGCACAGCTGAGCAGTCGTCGTCGACTAGAGAGTAGGGCGAGCTCTTAATCTAAACTGAGCGGAAACTACAGGTATGCTAGTCTAGGTCGATCAAAATCGATTACTATACTGATGTGTACGAATAATTTTCTGTGTGCACTGGATTTGTTATTCACAGCGATACGTTAGACCACACTCCGCGTGTTTCATATCGCGTCGTAATACGTAAAACAAATAAAGGGAAATCGAAGTACGGTGGCACATATAAGGGGCTCCGTAAATCGTTCTAGAATACACGGATTTAGTTGGAGAAATAGTCGTGTAGAGAAAGCAGTTAATTCACAAAATAGTGTAAATCTTAACTAGATGAGAAACAAGACAGCTTGAGAAGAACAGAAGTAGTATCACCGCTATGACTTCGACCATAACGCGATTACTATTATAACACGGGCCTGTAAAACTGGTTTCTCTAAATCTAAAACGAACGATTGGCCCTTGAGATGCAGCGGTTAACACACACCGAAGCGCCTACGTGAGCCGACGAGCCCAAGACGAAAGCCAGTCGAAGACCTACTCCTCCGAGTAAGAAAGCTGGTTTGAATCGTCATCGATTGTAATGTTTGTAAATTGTCCCCGGGCTACTTAATCGCATTTATCTCCACCAAACAAAACCGGTCAATAATTGACTAATTTACAAGGATAGAAAAAATAGTAGAACCTTCGATAAACGGACAGTTGTCTACATTCACAGAAACAATGAGTTTTTGAGAATCCATAAAATAATATCGATATACGTCCCGACGTTCGCTCGGATTTGTGTTTGCTTTCACTTTACCTTCTTGATTGTTTAACTTAACATTATTACACGCACCAAGTAGAATATTAAGTCAGATATCTTACGTGGTCTGTCGTAGGAGTTCTGAGACGTTTTAGCATTTACAAGAAATCCCCCTCCGGGGGGTTTTGGCAACACCGGCAGTAAAGGCACGGCGACGAGGTAAAAAGTCCCGGTAATGAGAATATACCCAGCTCCCGGTAAGACGGAATATATAATCAGAATCTACCCGGGTCGTGCCCAGGATAGAAGGGTTATTAAGAGCATACGACGATGACATAATGAGATATTATGTCAATTGATAGTATAGACGCAATATTAGTAACACACAAAGTCTAGTAGACAGAACAGAAGATCACACGTACAGGAGATCCACCAGAGTCAGTCATTGCTCCACTAGCCGATTCTTTTATTTTCTCTTTTTCGCAGCCGCGC
>NW_011366480.1:26269-26795 GCF_000735185.1 Notothenia coriiceps | reverse complement strand
GTGTACAGTAAGTGAGAGTGTACAGTAAGTGAGAGTGAACAGTAAGTGTACAGTAAGGGAGAGTGTACAGTAAGTGAGGGTGTACAGTAAGTGAGGATGTACAGTAAGTGAGGGTGTACAGTAAGTGACGGTGTACAGTGAGGGTGTACAGTAAGTGAGAGTGTACAGTAAGTGAGGGTGTACAGTAAGTGAGAGTGAACAGTAAGTGTACAGTAAGTGAGAGTGTACAGTAAGTGAGGGTGTACAGTAAGTGAGGATGTACAGTAAGTGAGAGTGTACAGTAAGTGAGGGTGTACAGTAAGTGAGGGTGTACAGTAAGTGTACAGTAAGTGAGGGTGTACAGTAAGTGAGGGTGTACAGTAAGTGTACAGTAAGTGAGGGTGTACAGTAAGTGAGAGTGTACAGTAAGTGAGAGTGTACAGTAAGTGAGGGTGTACAGTAAGTGTACAGTAAGTGAGAGTGTACAGTAAGTGAGGGTGTACAGTAAGTGAGGGTGTACAGTAAGTGAGAGTGTACAGTAAGTGAG
>NW_011366480.1:0-26211 GCF_000735185.1 Notothenia coriiceps | reverse complement strand
GTGTACAGTAAGTGAGAGTGTACAGTAAGTGTACAGTAAGTGAGGGTGTACAGTAAGTGAGAGTGTACAGTAAGTGAGAGTGTACAGTAAGTGAGGGTGTACAGTAAGTGTACAGTAAGTGAGGGTGTACAGTAAGTGAGAGTGTACAGTAAGTGTACAGTAAGTGTACAGTAAGTGTACAGTAAGTGAGAGTGTACAGTAAGTGTACAGTAAGTGTACAGTAAGTGAGGGTGTACAGTAAGTGTACAGTAAGTGAGGGTGTACAGTAAGTGAGAGTGTACAGTAAGTGAGGGTGTACAGTAAGTGAGAGTGTACAGTAAGTGAGGGTGTACAGTAAGTGAGGGTGTACAGTAAGTGAGAGTGTACAGTAAGTGAGAGTGTACAGTAAGTGAGGGTGTACAGTAAGTGAGAGTGTACAGTAAGTGAGGGTGTACAGTAAGTGAGGGTGTACAGTAAGTGAGGGAATGTATTTTTGTCTGCCCCCAGGTGCCGGGTCCCTGAGGGCCAAGTTTGAACTGTCAGACGGACCCTCGAGCTTCTCCACCCTGGCAGTGCAGTTTATGAGTGAGGGGAGCACCCTGTCAGGGGCGGACATGGAGCTGGTGGGGGCGGGGTACAGACTGTCTCTCAACAAGAAGAGGTTTGCTACAGGTATGTGGTGCTGGATCATCCTTACCTACCTGATATTCATGTAATGCTCCAGCAACTCAAACCTTTGTTCTGTTCTGCAGGACGTTATATGGCCGATTGCTGAGGTGACCCAACACTCATGAAATCAAATCTTCAGACACAAACGGCTTCCTGAACCTCTGGATCCATCTGAGCTTTTGCCCGGGAGGCGAGAATCTCACTACAATAAAAAAGCACTGAGTATTGAACACTGTTTAAAAGAATAAAAGAAGACGAGCTTTCAGGAAATGTGTAGATATGAATTCTAATAATGCTTTCTGATCAACTCACTTGTGTATAGTCAGAAACAATTTATGAATTAGATATACATCTATATTGTATTTGAAATCAGAAAAAAAAAGTGCACTAACAATCTTTAACATGCTCTTCTTCCTCTTATAGTCATTTCTCAAGAGTCCATAGGGAATATAAAACAAAACCATGTCTGCGTGGAAGAAAATAATCTGCTCTTTTCTCTTTTCTGTGAACTGTAAATATTAACTCTGATTATTCTGCTCGACCAGCTCTGACTCAACGCTCAAATCAGTTCTGTTTACTGAACCTTTCTCTTTCCATGATTTGTCTTTTTCTCATCACGTGCAATGAAGCAATGAAGGTATAATCTGTCTTCGACACACACTTACACTATGGCACAAGCTTGATTTCTGAAAATAACAAGTGCTTTTTAACAAATGCAAAAAATCTGACCTCAGTGCCTCCTCTTATTCTGTGGATCAAAAGGCAAAAAAACGTGCGTCAATGATTGGCCCACATGTGGGTAGCTTTGAATCGCCCCTAGTGGGGTCTGATCAGTGGGATCTTTTTTAAATTCTATATGTTTCCCCTTTCAGTCATGGCTTATATTTTTACAATTCTTAAGCCCTTCATTTTTATACTTTTTGACTGTAAACATTGTGTCAAATGTCAGTTGCTTTAAAAAACGAATCAAGAGAGATTACCCTAAATAACTTGCAGCCTTTTTTTAAACTGGTGTTTTTTTTATCAAACTTTGGTTTCCTATTAATGGAGAAATGTGCCGGAATCAAACTTTTCTCTCATCTTGTTTGTATACTACAACACAGTCAATGAGAATAGCACCAACAATGTGCCAGTCTTTTTTTTTACTTCTACTATTTGGATGTTGAAGGGAAAATCTCCTCTTTTTACAACTGCCTTCCAGCAATGAATGAGTCATATTGGCCTTATTTGATTGAATGTAATCATCAAACTGTTTTATAGCTTGTATGTTTTCTATTCAACACTCGTCTGTTGACTTGTACCCCTCTCTCACAATGTAAGTGAGTAGAAGCACAATAAGGCCAAATTAATGATGGAAATGCCTTATCACAACGTTTTGACGCTGAGTGATCCTGTGTTGTTGACTGTGGTTAGATATTGTGACACAGTATTGCCATTGACCTGTGATACATTACTGGCCTGCCTTTCACCCAGTGCATGCTGGGAGAAGCCTCTTTTAACTATACACAGCACAACCGGGTATAGAAAATGGATGGATGGATGAACATGACCACGTTTGACTCTCGGTGCTTCATTTTTCTGTCTTTTACTAATGAAGGTTGCTGTAGAGGCTGCTGTACTTCTTGATGGAGTACTTTTATGTGTTTCATTGTCCAAACCATGTACTGATCCTTTCATTGGTTAAAATGCTGGTAGGTGTAGTCAGTTACGTGGAAGCTGTGATTCAAAATTGATGACCCTTTTTAGGGCAGGGGTTTCTAACACTGTGCCTCGTTTGGCCAACTGACCTCTTAGATAGGATTTTAGAAACTAACTTTTCACATCAGGCTTGTTTTTAACCGTCAGCCATAGAACAGGCTCAATATGGCAGGTCATTTAAGCTCATATCCATACTTCATTCATCCTTTGTCAAATGATCATTTATTTGATTTCACTCTTCATATCATTACCAGCTTTGTACAATTCTGGAACACGATTCAAGCCTTTATTAATATTCTAGAGGCAAACAATAATCCTTAAGTGGCGGATGGAAAGATCCATTTAAGTTGGTTATGCTGAAATGTTGTATCACTCTGAACTTTAACCAGGTGTTTGAAACGAATGAGTTCACACACAATCGTAGCTCCAGATATGTGTACAGTGAGACATCAGCGTGTAGCGCTGTGTTTCCCTTTGTAAAGCATACCTGTGGTTTGGATCAGAACAGCCAAATGCATAAAAAGAACAAGTAAACACATTTCATGTTCAGTATTAGCAAGCTGGTTCTTGCTCTCCTAACGAAAAGTACAAAACAAAGTAAAGAGGCTCCTTTTCCCTCACTTTCACATCCTTTCTTTCTTTATATGTTGTATTGGACAGAGTTTAAAGAGAGCATTATTGTGTAAATGATTCTCTTAAATTGTACATTTTTACCAATATCTCAGCCACTTTCTGTCTCAACTTTATGATTGCTCATTGTGTCTGTATTAAATGTGTAATATATGAATATATACAAATATATTAAAATGACTAAGGGTGTTCTGTGTGTTTCTTTTAGCCTCGCCATAGAGATCTAGAAAGAGCTTCAATCATATCTCAAAATGTACTCGTACTCTTCTTCACCATGTGAGTCTGTGGGTGTGTTTGTGTGTGTGTCTGCACTGATGTTGTCTTTGTTGACTACAACAGTGTAAAGTTCAACATGCAGTAACAAACAGAGCTGTGTGGTTGAGATTGATTTGAATTTGAAGAACAGGGTTTAGATACTGTTGGTCCATCCACTTGATGCACCTGGTCCGGTTTAGCATCCCGCCTGATGTGATCCCATTGAAAGATACTCAAGATCTTATTTTCTGCCTTAATTTGACACTTGTTCTGAAAGTTAAGGTGTATAAGGTGCAGGAAACGGGGGGCGGGGGCTATGACCATGCTGCAAGCTTAGCTGCTTGAAAAGTTATTTGAAATTGAAATTGCTAATATGGAGCAGGGTCGACTATGGTGGTTGCAGAAAGAAGTCTGGTTGATTGTTTAGAGGTCTATGAGGAAAGCCCCTTACTCTAACTTGGTATATTACCTCAGTGGACATTGTAAACATGAGTTTGTTGCCCAGATCGCTAGTTTCAAGTCTTTGGCATAACGTTATGATGTTCTTTTTGTAAATGATCTTCCTGTTTAGAGTAAAATAAAATATATTTAAGGGCCTGCTACCTTGTCATTGGTGTGTTGCTACCAAGGTGCAGTCCAGTCTGGGTGTTTAGGTTTTTTCTTGGATCTTCAACCTTTTGAGCAATGTGTTTTCAGTTCATTCAAGTAACATTTTTACATTCTGGTCCCCTTGTGTGTTGTGCTTTGCTCCAACCTCTCTTTTCACTTTTGTTGAATGCCAAAACGCCAAACCTAAGCACATGTAGCAAATATCCATCTACATCCCTGCAAAATATGCTGATGAATTGTTGTAGGCTCAAAAGTCTGGATTTTCAATAGCAACTATTATCCTTTTTTTCTTTTAAGTAAACACAATCCATGCAGGAAGACAGGGCATGAAAACAAAGCTAGACACCACCACACATGTTTCTGATGTAGGAACCTCATGCAGAGCTTTGCTTAGGAGGATGTATGCATGACTGTGCGTCCACGCTCAGCACTACATCAACACCTTGTCCATATTTACACACTCAGTCATGCCTTGTGTCCCTCGGCCAGAAGACCTCCTCCTCGCTGTTTGAATTCACCGCCTGAGCTGCCTTTTCACAGCCACATGTGTGAGCCATCAGTGTTGACTCCACTTTTCCCTGTCCGCCTCACTCAGACAAGGAGAAGGAGATCTTAGGCTTCCTCCTGTATGATGTTATTCTCTTACAGGCCAAAGTGAGATATCTGAGCTGCTGAAGTCATATTCAGAATCTGTTGGTCCATATGTAGACTCTGGTGTGTGGTCAGGCATTTTAAACAAGTTGAGCGGATCTTTGAGTGCGTTGATCACACAAGTAGAAGCCTTCTAGAGGGAAACGTGATGGAGAAAGCTTATTTGACATGATTTACCTGATTGCCAAGAACTAGATGAGAAGATTGATTCCACTCTCTTGTATGCTAAATGAGGCTAGAGTACGTTAGCTTAGCTTAAAGACTGCATACGTTGGAACAGATAGCCAGGCTCAGATCTAAGTTATTTTTTCGTATTAGTGTTGCTCTTAAGGCAGAAATGCTTATAAGTTTGAGTAACATTTTATTCATTTGTATCCCTCATAGTTGTAGGAGTTTAGTCTACAACTCAAAGCTTTTTAATCCAATGTTAGTGAACCTTTAAGTCATTAGTGTAATTTTCATCCACATTTGTATTTCTTAATTTGTCAGTTGTTATTTATTTTTTTAGTCTTTGTCTTCTGAGTGTAGTCTCAAATGTCCTTCTTCAGTCATCTGGTTAAAACAGTTTACTAAATCTAGATTAGCCAAAATATATGATTATTATTCATATAAGTCAGACTTTACATTATATATTTTCTTTGATGAAGAAAAGGTTTAATGACTTAGATCAGGGGATTGATCTTCTCCCAAATGTCAAACTAGAGTGTAAATCTGTGCTCTGGGATGGTGGATCTGTCTGGTGTCCATTAAGAGGGTCTGAATCATCTCTGTGAAACAGTGGAGCAGAGGGAGCATTTAGTCTTTGTTGTTCGGCATCACAGTTATGTTGGTCCAAAGGCCCTCTGGAACCATAGACTTGAGTTATTCTAGGATCCAGCGAGCGAGCCCCACATCAGTAACATTTATGGACAATTGAGAATTGATGTGCCTATTTGATCTCCCTCTTCTCCACTAGGAAAGCCATCTGAACAAACATGCATGGTGTAGGTTTATAGCACTAATATGGACGCTGCTTTTTCTTTGCTACTCCTGCTTAACTCCAAAACGCAGACGACCTCTTTAGAATAACTCAAACCCGGATCACGTCAGACTCCCTTTCAAAGGAATCTGTCAAATTTCCCTTCAACTCTTTTATTTTGGCAATAAAACCATGAACACAATTCACTGTTAATCAAGCTGACAAATAATGTATTACTTCAAAAGGACTTGGACAAACGTATTTAATCTGGCTGACACCGGGGTATCACCAATTTATCAGCCAGTCCATCATATTCAAAACACATGTGAGTGTTTTAATAGATGTTGGGTATTGTTGCCAGAAGTCAGAAGATTGAAATCTCTTAACAGCAGCTGCTTAGCAAGAAATGACAAAAATGAAATTTGTTGTGTAACATGTCATCACAAATACCCATGTGTGTTTTCTCCATGGGGGCATTACTGAATAAACCTCTCAGGGGGCCTCTAAGCCAGAACCATGCGTGAAGTTGCTCAGTCAAAGAGTTGTTCAGGTCCAAAACTGAAGTGAAGTATTTCTATGCATATCATTGAATAAGGAATAGTCAAAAAGAAAGTATAATTTTTCTCCTACAGCATAGATTTGTCATTGAGGTCCTTGCTCACCAGAGAAATGGCTTCTTTTGTTAGAATTGGGGAGACATTTGCGCCACCAAGGTGTGTGTGTGTATATATATATATATATATGGGTATATATATGTATATATATGTGTATGTACTGAGAGTGTTCATCATGGGTACTATCCCCCATGTTCAAATGGGCTTTTGCCCTGACCTTCTGGAAGTACTCCATTGGTTAAAAATTGTTATTGATCATTTGTAGACGGTTTTCTGTTTTATAAATTACTTTTGATAATGGAAGTGTAGAAGTTTGCAGAATAGGTTTCTTGGAAATCAGTTTCCTAGGGAATTGTTCAAGTGTGTGTGCCTTGTTAATTAAAAAGGAAATGTAATGCTAATTAGTGTGAATGCTGTTTACAACATTCCACTATAGTTCTTAAAATCTTTATTCTTCAACTTCATCTTATTTCAGTTCTTTTGTACGTTTTTTGCCTTCGAAAAACTTCAGCATACTTTCAGCTACAGAAACCATGCAAATAAAAAAAATATTCAGCCTTTTCTGCACATGATGGGAAACGTTCAACTTTTTCAAAATATATTATACTTTTTGAAATATTCAGCTTTTTAAACTCTTTTTTTAACATGTAACTCAATGGGAGGAACCTTCAAATCCTCTTTTACCTACACCGTGCGCCAAATGCTACTACTTCCACATACTTTCAGACTTTTGAGACTTCATTCCAACTTTAATACGGTCACAAGACCTTCAGCTATTACATTACATTACATTACATTACATTACATTACATTAAATTACATTACATTACTTTGCATTTAGCTGACGGTTTTATCCAAAGCGACTTACAATAAGTGCATTCGACCAGGAAGATACAACCTTGAAGAAAACAGAATCCTATAAGTACATCAGGTTTCATAGAGCCAAACATTTCAAGTGCNGACTTTTGAGACTTCATTCCAACTTTAATACGGTCACAAGACCTTCAGCTATTACATTACATTACATTACATTGCATTTAGCTGACGCTTTTATCCAAAGCGACTTACAATAAGTNCTTCCACATACTTTCAGACTTTTGAGACTTCATTCCAACTTTAATACGGTCACAAGACCTTCAGCTATTACATTACATTACATTACATTACATTACATTAAATTACATTACATTACTTTGCATTTAGCTGACGGTTTTATCCAAAGCGACTTACAATAAGTGCATTCGACCAGGAAGATACAACCTTGAAGAAAACAGAATCCTATAAGTACATCAGGTTTCATAGAGCCAAACATTTCAAGTGCTACTCAACTGGCTTTAGAAAGCCAGCCCTTTATTAGTATATAAGTGCTTTGTTAGTAATTCAATCGCTCGAAGTGGAGTCGAAAGAGATGAGTTTTCAGTCTGAAGAAGATGTGTAAGCTTTCTGCTGTCCTGATGTCAATGGGGAGCTCATTCCACCATTTTGGAGCCAGGATAGCAAACCCACGTGTTTTTACTGATGGGAACTTGGGTCCCCCTCGCAGTGCGGGTGCAGCGAGCTGTTTGGCTGATGCAAAGCGGAGTGCACGTGCTGGGGTGTACGGTTTAACCATGTCCTGGATGTAGGAAGGGCCAGATCCATTCGCAGCATGGTACGCAAGTACCAGTGTCTTGAAGTGGATTCTAGCAGTTACTGGAAGCCAGTGAAGGGAGCGGAGGAGCGGCGTGGTGTGGGAGAATTTTGGAAGGTTGAAGACCAGACGAGCCGCTGTATTCTGGATGAGCTGCAGAGGTCGGATGGCACATGCAGGCAGACCAGCCAGGAGGGAGTTGCAGTAATCTAGGCGTGAGATGACGAGAGCCTGGACCAGAACCTGCGCTGATGTCTGGGTCAGCTGGGGACGTATCCTCCTGATGTTGTAAAGCGTGTATCTGCAGCAGCGGGTTGTAGCAGCAATGTTTGCAGTGAAGGACAGTTTGTTATCTAGGGTCACACCCAGATTCCTTGCAGTCTGAGTCGGGGAAACAACAGAGGGACCGATGTTGATTGTTAGGTCAAGAGTGGGACAATCTTTTCCCGGAAGGAAAAGCAGTTCAGTCTTGTCAAGGTTGAGCTTGAGGTGATGAGCAGACATCCACCGAGAGATGTCTGCTAGGCAAGCAGAGATGCGTGCGACGACCTGGGTCTCTGAGCGGGGAAAGGACAGAATTAGTTGGGTGTCGTCAGCGTAGCAGTGGTATGAAAAACCATGCGGGCTAATGACAGACCCGTGCGGGCTAATGACAGACCCAGCTATAGAACGTATTCTTCAGATCTTTGATATCTTTTACACTTTTTGAGATATTTAACTTAGTTTGGAGCTTGGTAAAGAGGCCTTCTTCAGATTTTAACATTAGGGTGTATTGCGCAGCTCGTTAAGGCTTAGAGTGCGTGATGTCACAGTTAGAGTGCAGCAGAGCTTGAAATTCGCCTTCATTCTTTTTTTTTTAAACCTGCCATAATTCCCAAACCCTAAACTCCGTCCTTGGACATAATTTTTCATGAACAACGTAGGAAAACCTCTCCTACATTGAAGAATTAAAAAAAATTAAGATTTTTTTTTTAACAGAATGCCTCTTGAGGGCATGAAGAGACAAAAACTTTCAACAAGTCTCCATCAAGGCCCATTGTAAATTCAGCCTGATCTTTCCTCAGAGCACCAGCTGCACACCTTTAATAAATCTTCCAAAAATGCCACATTATTGACCCGAAAGTACACAAAAAGCACACTTCGACGTTCAGGGTCCTTGACATGCATCACGGGTTGAAATGTTACCGATGGCAGCTATCGTTGTTTTAACTATAATTAGGAATATAAGAGGTTTATTTCTCATTCACATCAATGGAAAGGCTCTCCTTTCACTGATCACTGCACATCTCCATGGTAACCTTTGATCTCTGCACACAGGAGTTTGATAACGTCGTCACCATGGTAACCTTTGATCTCTGGGCTCACACACAGGTGTTTGATGACGTCGTCACCTCAAACACAAACACAGAGCGCGTTTCTCAATGTTGAGGAAGACTGCTCCAGAGCCACTATTTCAAGCATACTACGTCATCGAGTGCCACCGAAGGGCTGTTCCAATGTCAAGCATACTTGGAATTCTACCGAGGCTGGCGTACTTCGTAGCGGGAAATTTTGAGGCTGCACATGTGTAGACTCCGCGGTCTTAAAATCCCCAAAATGCTTTGCGCACGGACCAATTTCCAAATCTTTGGCGGAAATCGCGCTCCATTTAAGGCGGGGCCATATGACGCACACCTGCACACCTGTTAGCCTGTTCCACAATTCTTCGTTTTCCGAGGCTAGGAAGGATTCTTGCCTCGCTTCTGAAGCAACTGACTCGGAAGACATGTGCTACCAAGCAAGCGTCCTCGACATTGAGAAACACCCACAGACTGGAGTTTAACATACTGTCTCAGCCTATTCTTTTCTGTCTGATGAAGACTTCATACTGACTTCAACATGTTCCACATATTTTATACATTATTGGTGGCGTATGGTTTTAGTCCAAAAGTTTGCAGTTAAAATATTCTGCTGCTCTTCAAAGCGTTTTTACTTTCTTTTCTCTTCTTAATACACATTCATTCACTACTACGTACATCTGATATCTAACTCCTTCAGCCTACTTTCAGCTACAGAAACCATTCAGCTATTAAATTATTCAGCTATTTCAGGACATTGAAGCTGTTGTTTATACCTTTTTCAAACCTTTTCTTTTAAATATTAAGCTTCTTTACTATTTTTCCTACTCTTCCAGTTTAACATTTACTTAAAGTTGAACTTACTTGGTTTTTGTAGCTAAAAGTATCTACAGAGACCCTTCAACTAATACAATATAAAGCTTTTTCTGCATTTTCTGCTAAATTCAGCAACAAATGTACACAGTTTACAGCATTCACACGCATTTTCTGCAGGAAATGCATTTCTAGTTTCCAGGTTCATGTTTGTGTTGTATGCCTGTACTGTGACATGTCTCCATGCTGTAATGTTCAAAAAGGTCTTGAATATGAGATTCAGTCATATTTTATTTGACTTGAAATGGTGTTTCAAATTGTGCCTGTTCTATCTGACTTAAAATGTAAGACATTGTTGTGAAGAGATAACTGGCTGCACCAAACTGTTTTGGTCTTGTTTTATTTTATTTGCAATGTAGGCCTCATAATGCTAGCTATAAGGCTAATTTTATTTAGGTTGGTTTCCATACAAATGCCACACTTTGTTGTATGTTAAAGTACATGGTGTTGATTTTATTTCATTGACATATGGGTGGGCCACTTTATGCAATTTAGACATTATGAAGTGTGGACCTTTGCTGGGAGGAAATATGAGGGTTAGGGTTATTGGACCTCTTTAAAGTGTCAGACGGTGAATCCTGAGACGGACAGATACAGGAATACTACCTTTTGATTCCACTGGATTTTTTTTTCTGACCTCTGCTAGAAAGGTGAAATGATTCAGAGGAAGTGAAAGTCAGTTGCAGCGAGGAGACACTCAGTCCCGGAGTGGACCCTTCCGTGCCATGTTCACAGAGGCACGTCACAGGCTATTTGTCATCGTAAGCGCGTGTGTGTGAGCGTGTGTTGAGGGAGGGGATCGCTGAGAAATGGTCACATCTTAATTCCTGCAGTGATCCATTGGCCCTATTTTGTTGGCCCAACAGCATGTGCCACTGGAATTGTGTTGCTTTGTACTGTATGTATACTTAATCCATACTTAGACCCCTGCTTTGAATAAGAAAAAACTCAAAATATCCTTAATGGAGCAAAAAAGGAGGAACCTCAGGAAGAGCCTGAGAGGAATGGTTATTATAAACATATAACAATAGTATATTTGAAGTATGGAAATCCGAGGAACTATATTTCTGTATTTAGATAGTTGCTGCCTAAACCGGTTGGATAAATAGATGAGGAAATCCTTTAAACATGGGAGAAGAGACAAGGACAGTGTTTGCACATAAGGACAAGAGGAAATAAGGTCGAAAAGGTCACTTTTTTTGTACACTTAAAAGCTTCAGGCTCAAGGTAAAAAGAGGTACATTTGGGGCCCAATGTGCACTTCTGATGCATTAGTGCATGATGGAAATGTGAGTGATGTGTAACTATTTAGGATTCTCAAAATATGTTATCGGTATATTTGTTAAAGAGGACATATTCAAAAAGAAATGTCCAGGTTCATATCAGTATTCTGTGCCTCTAATTTAATGTTCAAAAAGCTCTTTATTTTTCTCTTACTGCCTGTGCTGCAGCACCTCTTTTCACCCTCTGTCTGAAACCAGAGCCCAGTCTGCTCTGATTGGTTAGCTGGCCGGCTCGGTTGTGATTGGTTACATGGTTCTGTTATGATTGGTCAACCGATTACAGATTTCCCACCCCTTAGCCCAGGGCCAACTTGAGGCCCCACGCAAAGTTATATGATGGGAGGGGGTGCTAGTGGAGGCCCCCTCCGTAAGATGAGGTCCCCTCCGCAAGATGAGGCCCCACGCAGTCTTCGTGATCGGCCTGTTGGGAGGGACGGCCCTGCCTTAGCCTATCACGCACAATGTGTTGGAGCGTTAGCCAATAGGAGCGCGAGTGTTACATGTTACATAGTGATCTCATTAGGTTGTAATGTAATGTAAACAAAGGAGTCTAATGAAGAGGTTTCAGGCAGGAGGTGAATGTGTAGGAAACTTGCCTTTGCAGACCATTTACATGCACAAAGATCTTTAAAGTGGCATTAATGCTGAACTTAAGGTATTTGACATGTGGCTGCTCTTGGATTATTTCTGACATAAGAGCGAGTTTTCTTTCGTAGAATGGTGGCACATAGATCAAGTGTAATGAAGCATAGGCCCAGGGGATCAATACACCCTAGTGTGAGGTAATAGCGCGCACACACACACACACACACACACACACACACACACACACACACACACACACACACACACACACACACTGATCTCTCCTTCCTTCCAGAGAGGAAATGTTCAGACCATAAATATTTGGAGTTGGCTAATTGAAAGAATCTGTGCAGCTTCAATTCTGGGGGGTTCTTTAAACACTGCCCTCATATGGATTCTTTGTATAGTTATCTGTCCCTTTGTTCATTAGTGCCAAGTGAAATGAACTGAGGCTATAGTAAACATAAAGACAGAAAGACGCACACATTCAGGGACACTGACACACACAGGTTAGGTTTGTCTGCCTCTGGCATTGTGTGTTTGATAGTCTGTTGTTTCCTTTTGTTTTGCTTGTGATCCTGCCTTCCGACCGGCAGGTTTGTGACACGCAACACAGAGCGGACGTGCTTTCATGCAGGCGAATGCAAGCTGTCCACTGGGAGAAGAGCAGACTGCTAGGAAATTCAACTGAAAAAATGTTTGCATGTCACCGTGTTTGCATTCGGGATTAAAAATTCAGGAACATAGGTGTTTTTTTAGTGCACACACACATGTCTAGCTGTTTTTTTAGACTGCTCTGCTGCAGCCTAGAGAGGAAACACTGAGTAAGGGAGACTATAGTATGATACATAAGTAAGCTTTATAGAAATCAAATTAAGTTTATACAAATACAAATGCAACCATAAGATATAATGGAGATATGTGAAATGGGTCACCCCGATTAGCTTGCCAAAGCTTTATAATAGGGGCCTAGACACTAAACAGAAAATATCTATAATATATATATATATATATAACTAACACTTCTAGAGTTGGAGAGAGTTCATGCATTATTAGAAACATTTACAAGCTAAGGAAAACTAAAAAACCTAATCCTAGCGCTAAAAACTAAATCAAATATACCCTGTGGTCCGAAAACCTTCTAAACATTGGTTTAAAATGGGTAATATTTCAAACCAATCTTCAAAAGCAGTCAGACAACAGTTTCAGGAGAACTGAAACAATAGACTTGTAGACTGAGAGAACAGGCAGCTTTAGTGACACCCCTGTAAAGTGCTGAGGCTCTCTCAGTGGGCCGCCTGCGTGTTCTGTGTGGGTTTCACTTTGTGTGCAGCCCATTTAGCCTCTGACTGTAACACGTATAGCGTGATGTGTTTTTAAGCCCCTCCACTTAACATGCTAGACTGATTGTTCAACTATTGCAGCACGAGCTGTAGCTGATAAGTTATGCATTGCAGCGCAGATGGGAGACGTGTCTGTGTGAAATGACATGTGACAAGGTGGATTTTTGGATCACATTCTATGCGTGCAGGAATCCCCCTTTCTTCTTATTTTCCTGCCTCTCAGATGGACCTTAAACACACCAAATCTCATCTCGTGGTCTTAATGCCTCACGGTATGCTCCCTGGGGGCTGGGGACATGTCTCATACCTGACTAAAATACAAACCTTATAGGGTCTTCTGTAAATATAGTAGCTACTATCATTTCACTGCAGGCTTATGTTTTATTGTGTAGGAGGATGTTTAATACACTAAAATACATATACCGAAACATATTATCTGCCACAAGCATTTCTAATTCACCATCCCAACATTACTCTGTGCATAAATTACTATATATGCATTATTCTGTATACTCTTTGTCTAAATGAGTTCATTTACTGAAAAGGAAAAGCTGCTATTTGTAGATTGTGACTCATAATGTTGCACCGTTGCAAAACAGAATTAAAGTGCAGGTTAATTTATTACTTTAGTTACTCAGTGTGCATACGTTTGACTTCACTGTGAGAAAATCAGTCTGAGTGTCACACACCCAGGAGACTCACGATTGAAGGTTTTCTGGACTCACTTGATGCTGCAAAGGCCTATCATGGAGACCAACCAGGCCAGACATCCTGCACATTCAGACAGTTTGCAGTACAACAAGAAGTCTGGAGTCTTCCTGCTGTTCTCTGGAGTTTCCCTCGGCCTTGCGGGTGCCACTTTAACCACCATGGGCTGGTATCACTACCCAGAAAACTCCAACTTTGGGTGGAACACATTTCTAGGACCCATCCTGATCTCCATCGGAGGCACCGTCATGCTAATCAGCTTCTACAGGTTTGGGGTGGTCTCCTGCGGGCCCTGCCGACAGCTGGGTGAAGGAGCGCCTGCCATGGATCAAACATCAATAGGACCTTCGATCATTTTAAGTGGTATAAATCCACCAATCATGTTACACAATGCCACAGCAATGTTTCATCTTCCACCTCCGTATGACTTTATAAACCGGGAAGTACACCAGGCCGCTGGGTTCCAGTCTGGCCGGTGTGTGAGTGGCGCCGGGTTCTGTGTGGATAATGCAGCATTCACAGCAGAAGAAGAAGAAGAAACAGAGCGCATGAGAAGCAGGTATAAAACACTGCTTAAATACATTGTTCAGACATTTGAGGAAGCACAAAACTTAAACAATCTGTACTTCCAGTTTGGGTACTTAAATGTGACTTTCAGTTTCATACTTCTATTTTGGTTACTAATATAACATTTTTCCCAATGCAATAATTTTCAAAAACACATTATTTTTCTAATACTGTCAGTCTTTCCTTTATTCACCCTCAGTCGAAATTTTTTAAAAGCCACATTGTTAGATGACGCATGTTCGCAAAGGTAGTTTTCAAGCTGTTTGTGGAGAAGCTCGCATTAAGTAGCGGTATATTATACACCTGCATGTTTCCTAGGAAAAGGAAGCAAAATGTTATTGGCAGCCCCTAAAATACTAACTGGGTAGTCTTACTTCACAAAATGTGAGTTGTTAATCACTTGAAATACCCAAATGTGTGTGCATTGACACTGAAGAAAATGTGTTTTTTCATGAAATGTCCCCTTAAAACTGTTGATGAAGTTCTCTCAGCATGCAACAGCACTGAAGCAGCTAAAACTGGCAGAGGTAGAGAGTTAATCTTCAATCTTCAGTCAGATTTGTGCCTATAACTCACAGCTTCTCACAGTGCTCATTAAAACAGAGTGTGCCTGAGTTCATTTCTTATTAACCACAAGATCACTTTCCACTTGGCCCAAAGTGTTTTTGGCTGTCAAACCTCTGTCAATTATAGCGCAATGAATCTCTCTAGAAGTCAACACACGGATATTTGTATAAATCTTTATACTTCAAAATGTGTCAAAAAGTAATATAAGAAGGAAAGAAATGTTTTGCATATATAATGTGTTTAACACTTTCTTAGGCTTTTCATTAAACCAAATAAGGCCTGTGTCAATAAAATGAGGAGGATTAAAACCCAAATTGCTCCTCAAATTCTCTTTTAATCACCCTTGGCATCCAGTCTTACTAGCGGCATCCTCAAAATATGGCTTTCACTGAGTAAAATCAACGCTATAACGTCATATTAAAGGTATTTGACGGTGTATATAAAGCTAATTGGGGCATCATTAATCATATCTCCCCACCTGTTCAACAAAGTGCGGAGGGAATCATAACATGGCGAATTGGCATAAAAAAAATCTTTCTTCCACCAATTGCACGAACCAATTATTTGAAATCCAATCAAATATCCTTGGACAGGCTTTCTGCTCAACACAAAGCTGCTTTTCATTAGTGGAAAGTTGCAAGTTTTCACTTTCTTTTATTGTTTTTAGGCGATTACTCCCAGCAGGTTTCCAGGAAAGTAATTCACTTTAATAAAAGCAGACAGCAGCAATAATACAGTTAACCTAGGATAACTTTAAACTGCTGCCCTGATCTTATGAACACATGCTCTGCTCACCAGCTCTCACTTAAGCTGTCACAACTTCTGACCTGTTTCTGTCTCTTTCCACTGCTTAATGCCACATACATAAGGTAGGAATTGCTCTGTGTTTTCTTTTAAAGGGGCAATCTGCTTCCTAATGTGCGCTTAAAGAATAACTAATTGGGGCTGGAAACACTTGGATATTAGCCAGTTCTTCTCTTTAATCTGTTCTGCCATGTTGTTTTATTCTTGTAGGATTGAGAAGACAGAGGAGGAAAGAAGACGTGGTGATGCTATGAGTTCACGTCCACCTCGATATGAAGACATCTACCCTTCCTTTTTTAAAACAACCTGAATTCTCCTAACTTGTTAGAAATGTCTTTCTTAGCTAAAAATCTTTATTTTTGACATGTTCATTTTAAAGGAAAACTCCAACCTCCCATGTATTTACCACAGCATGTGCAAGTAAGTGAGTGAGTAACTTAGGTTTTACTTCCCTCACACAGCTGTTATCATGTACAGTTACCATCATAATTATGTATGAAGTCATACAAAATGAGGCTCCCTGGAAGAAAACCTCATTAAAATTGAGATTTATGGACAAGCAGCTTCATGTGAGGGCTCTAAGGTTCTGGAAACGTATATATATTTGGCAAAAAACATCACATTTTGTATCCAGTGCTTGTTGTCTCTCAATAGCTGCTGACAACACTGTACAACCATTTCATATTGGCAGAGAAAATAAAGAAAGCAATTGTTGCCTGAAACCAGGACAATTGACCAGATACGTAAAAAGATTAACCATTATTATACTGGGAGAGAATTAACATTAAAAGAGAAAAAAATGTCATGTTTGTTTGTGGATTTAAAAACATCACGAAAGTTAAAAAAATCTAAAAATGTCTTGATGGCAGGCTCTCTTACCACTACTACAAATACTACAAATACTACTACTACTACTACTTATACTTATAGGCTACTAATAAGAGTAATCCTAATAGGTGATGATAAGGACAGTAATCTACTCAATGAAGCTAAAGTGTCCACATTTCCCCTTCTCCCTGCAGGGTCATGTAACAGTTTAATGAAGCGTTCACTGTCGTTTGTGTTTGCAGGATAAACACACTGTAAGGTTCACTGCACCACACGGGGGCAGAAACACTGAGGAAATCTGAACACCTTCACTTACCGGCTCAGGTCAGGTGGTGTTACCGGGACTATTCAAGTATGCTATAATGCATAGCCTATTAATTATGATAATAAGAACAATTAAATTAAATTTCGTTTTGAAAAAACAACATTAGGCTACCTGAAACCATTCTTAGAAAGTGCCTGCCCATCACTAAATGGCACATTTCGTATCCGTCGCAAATAACTTGAATTTTCCAGTTTTATTCGACTTGTGCTTATTAGGCCTATATCTTTATTTTTTACAATTTATTGTAAAAACCTCTTTCGCTTCTATAATGTAGGCTACAGAACTTTCAATGGACTTTTTGTTGAAAGGTCTTAAATAAACACGCCTTGCTTAAAACAGTCCGTGTTAATGATTAATGAATGACGTCATTGCTCCCGGTGTTTACACACTTTTTTCCACTGAGTAACTGTTGGTTATTACAATTAAATCAATTGCACAATTCATAATTTGTGTAAAAATAAAGCATAAAAAAGCCTATTTTTTATGTGTTATCTTTATTTTGTGTATGTTTGTATACTTACATCTATTTCTTTTTTGTAGTTCTTTTTAATGTGTAATCTTTGGGACAACGAAACGCACTTCGGTCTCCCTGTTTGTAACACGATTAGAGATATTGATAATAAAGTTGACTTTGACTAAAAACTCGTCTCATTCATGTGTTTATGAATGAACAGCTAAATTATTTTACAGCATTCAATAATTACATAATTTAATTGTGATCGAATCAGGAAACTTTTGGGGATTCTCTGAAAGTTGATTTAAAGTTAATGTATGTAGTTAAAAGTTATTGTAATGGATACGTGCCAAACAGTTGATGATATATAGATTAAATATCAAATATTTGATATATCTTTTATAAATAGATTCAATTTATAGATGTGAATATTATCTTTTGACATTGGTGATATATTTGTACAAAGAAGTGTTGTGTTTTCTGTATTTCTGTCATTATTATTTTTACCACAAATTGAAAATCATCAGTAGAAAATGCTTTAACTAATTTATTAAACTCTTGATTTGGACAAAGATGATATGTAACTGTGCTCAGCTCGGTAAATATTGAATCCATAACAACAAATATATTTGACAAAATATGGTCAAATCCCCCCCATTTTAACTGCCGGGCTCCGCTCCAAAAAAGCATGCACTGTCCAAATAACTTTCCAAAAATTCACATCAATTTATAAAACATCTCCGGGCCTCCTCAACACGTGTGCCGTGTTCCTGCAGATCTGAGACCGCAGCGCAATATGACTTTCATTATTTTTACAGCACAGTAAAATGCGGGTGGGCGACAGGGCCATTATTTCACCATCCTGCAGCATGGAGGCGATTTATGAAAGTATTACGGAGCATGTTGAACGATCACAACTCTGAAACAAAAAAGAGGGGGAAAAGTGGGAAAGAAAATCGCCCAAAAAGTACAATAATGTGTGTTATTTCAAGCCGGAGGAAAAAACGACTAATTCTTTGTTGAAAGTGTTGTACTTTTTAAAAACATATTTGGCATCCTAGATTAATCTTTAAAACTATGTTTAATCAAATAATAAATAAATAAAATCCTAAGTTTATTATAGCCTTGAAACTCTCTCAGAAGGCAACAGGTGTTTTCCTTCCGTTATGCATCCCTGCTGGACTTGAACAAACTCTCCTCACTCACAGTGTGTGTTTTTTTGTCACGTGTTTTCCAGGATGAGCGTGCTTTGTGGGACCACTAAAGTGGTTTGATTGTGAAGGAGGGCCCGAGCTGGAGGCCCTCTCTCTGAACCGCATGTGCTCAGCTAAACATTTGTGGACGGATTTGGAATACATCTGAGATGGTATTTTCCTTTTGAAATAAAAAAAATACCAGAGGCTCAGATAATCCCTGGAAATCATGATTAGAGTAATTAGCAGTGACCTTTCTCTGTGCTGACAGAGTGGACAGAGCCTTTGTGTTTGCATTGTTGCACCATATGGCCGGTGCTATAAGACTGAGGCTGTGGAACTCACAAACAGCTGAAGTTGGTGTTGGACAGTAACCTGAGCTCATTGTCTGAGGATATTCTGTTGTAACACTGCGCTCAACAAGGGGCTTTGTTTTGACTGACAAAAAGCTACAAAATAAAGCTGCGGTGTAGAAAAATGCACAAAGGAAATGTTTAGTCAGTTCAGTTTGAGCAATTTAACAGCTTTCCAATTAGCATACACATACATATTCATGTGACCTTTTAAAACTAATTTTATGTGGCTTTAACCAGCATTAAATCATATTATGTCACTGTTAATCTGACTGATCATCTTTTTAAACTGAGTGAAATCTTCAAACCTCAATTATTCCCTGTTTTTATTTGTTCAATATTCCAAGAAGAAATATATATAAATAAATATACAAATACTGCTCACACATTTGCTATCATTGTAATCTTTTTTTTACCTAGAATGTGCATGTAGACCATGTCATTAGTGTAAAAAAGATTTTTTCTTAAGGGGTTGCTTATTTCTTCATTGCGAATGTATGTAATTATCAGTAATGTATGTAAGTCAGTTGCTTTTATTTGCAATATGTAAGTGAGATTACAAAAAAAGTTTGAACAGTGGCTCCCTGCATGCTGCAAAATGTGCATACATGTTTTAAACTGATAGAGCTTAAAGAGGTGACACTAACATTTTCTCAAAAAGAAACAAAGATTGGAGAAAAGTCAGAAAAAAATATATATTGTATTAGCTGCATTTATTCATTTCTGTATATTTGGATTAAAAAAAAAATATTCATAAGTGGCTTACTTTCATTAATAACAAAATGAAAAATTCCTGAACACATCAAATCCACACTTTCTTTTAGAGGTCAAAATGGAAAATAGTTTTCTTGTACAGTGGACCAGCTCTTTCAATTTCACATGCATGTGTTGAATATCAAAGGAACACTTTCCAGTAAAGTGACATTAAAGAACTCAAGCCTCTGTCAGGACATTATTTTGATGGGGGGGCAGATCTGGCCAGCATCGCTCACATGTTCCTCTCGGTCCCTCGGGATTATTTTTAGCAGCTGAAAGTGGCTGTTTTCAAAATAAGTTCCTGAACGTATATCAAAAGATCCTAGTGCCACAGTGGTGGGCTCGCTCTGTGCCTGCTTCCATTTCACTGTGTGTGTGTGTGTGTGTGTGTGTGTGTGTGTGTGTGTGTGTGTGTGTGTGTGTGTGTGTGTGTGTGTGTGTGTGTGTGTGTGTGTGTGTGTGTAGTTCATCCCCCTATTAGCATGCAGGTAGAGTCTTGTGCTCGTGCCCGTGCCCGTGCCCGTGCCCGTGCGCGCCCACTGCAAATGTGCAGGTGCCAAGAAAAATTCATATTTTGCCGTAAAGACGGAGACATATTCACTGGACTGGAGAAGAGCCCCATTACTAATACTAATGCCCCTATTTATCGATCACCTTGATAGATTGCCCTTTTGCTCTCTCCCTCCCTCCCACACACACACACACACACACACACACACACACATACTGTACACACACACACACACACACACACACACACACACACACACACACACACACACACACACACACACACACACACACACACACACACACACACACACACACACACACACACACACACACACACACACACACACACACACACACACACACTACACACACACACACACACACACACACACACATACACACACACACACACACACACACACACACACACACACACACACACACACACACATACTGTACACACACACACACACACACACACACACACACTTTCTCTCTCTCTTTCTGCATTGTGCAATATAAACACTTTTTTGCAATTGTAGTGGGATAATCACTTTTATGTAAAACATACATTTCGTTAAATATCTAAAAACGTTTCTAATGTCTCGCCACCTAAATATGTTACTTATGTCACTTTTTTTGTTTTTATATTTAAAAAATAAATGCTGCTACGCATTTTTAGCCATGGTTGTGCACTTTTTTGTCTTCATATTGATTTTATTACTAATTACTGCGGGACTAATAAAGGAATTCTGATTCTCATACACACTTTGCAGATAGAGGCTATGAATGCCCCTGTTTCCAGGACTTATGTGGCAAAACTATCAGCAACAATTAGATCATTTTTCATCTTTGCATTGACTGTAAGCCAAGGATTATATGCATCCATGATAAAGTCATATCCCCCTCTGTCCCCCACCCCTCTAATAACTTCTCCCTCACATTTCTTTACGGCCAAACTCCCTCCCAGCTCACCTCAGGGAGCAGGTGTTCAGCTCATTCATGGAAATCTTAGCGGGGTCAGCTCCATGCGCTGCGTTATTGGAAATAACTATATGGTGTTATGAGGGCAACCGCAGTGGATTTAACTGTTTTCTGAGTGCAATTACATGTGTCCTCTGTAAGGGTCAGTGCTTTGTCACACCGCAGGAGGACATGTCATGTGGAAAAATACTTTAGAGATGATTACATATTTCATTTTGTACATGATAAGGGGCCCTCGTGAGAATTCTATATTACTTTAACAAGTATGAGGCTTTTAATGTGGGATATTATATGGTGGATTCATTGACAAATGCAGGCAAAGTTCCGGAGTTTGAAAAAATGTGTTTGTATCACACAATGAGCTTTCAGGATTATATAGGATTTAACATGAAGAAAATAAGTTAAGTGCATCGAATGATTTAAAAAATAATCTTATGCAAGCCATTTAGTGCACAAGCAAAACAATAAAAACCAACAAAAGCTAAAGTGAAAACTTTCAAGGAGTTTGTACTTCCTCAACTTTTAAACGTGTTCTCTTTGGTCTCAAATACGAAGCTGCCTCTTTAATGGACTTTTTATTTATTTCTATGAATCTCTAAAGTATATCTATAATGTTTTAACTCTTATCAAGTTCCTAATGATGTCAGTTGTCCAAGCATACATATATATTTACAATTTCAGTAATACAGATGTGTGTTGAAAGGATATTTTAGGGAATAAATCAGCCAACGATAAGTAAAATAGTCTTATGTGTATACTAAACCTGAAGTCGATTGGTTTTGTTTTTACTGCAGATAATGTGATAATGAATTTTTTTATATATATATATATTATGGGGGAAATCACATCTGATTACAGTTTGATTGAGCAGGGAAAGAAACTGCAACGCAAAGCAAATATTGAGAAATTATTAATGGTTGGTTTATTGACTGTGTGAATGGTGATTAATCAGAGATTTACTCAAAGTCCCCAGATGGTGAAAGGAGCTTTCCCGCTCGTATGATGTGAAGCTGAAGGGACAGAGTGTTACTTATTTGGCGGAGCGATGCCCCATAAGAATTACTCTCTGGCTCCCAGGTTTCCATTCCTCCCGTCAGCGAACGCAACAGTAAGTATAACATTTCACACTAACAGAAATTAGGGGCAAGGAGAAAAGTAAACATGGTAGAATTTGGGAGCAGGGTATTTTGGAAAAGAAATCCTGTGTTTGTATTAATATTTCACCTCTGGGAAAACTTCTGTCACTGACAATTTAAAAGGGCATGCGGCCAACATTATGTCAATTTGCAGTTACGGCGGTATTTATGACTTTATTGAATTAGGGCAGAAAGTCTGCGGTGGGTCGAAATGTTCGTGGTGGGAGGAAAGGCAAAGACGGAGGGAAAAAAAGACGGAAAATCATGACTTATTTTTGTTTCAAATGTGCTTCCGTCCACATATGGTCCTTGTTTTGGCCTATACTGAGAATCTCAGAGCTGACCCCTGACCCGGCTCCTCAGACTAACATGATTTTGGCTGTCTCACTTTGAGTTCAATTTGACCCTGTGTCCCAGAAGTTCAAGGGTCACCTCCAGGGAGCAGCAAATTAACCCAATGTGTCAAAGCAGGCATGACACCATGTTCAGCCGAGCTCTGCTGTTTAAATATTCTCCTACTTTCCACTTGCATGCATTTGATGTTAAGCTGTCTCTTGTCCAGTCTTTTTTGTGGGTTATTTAAAATTCTACCTCTCTTCAAAGTTTATGGTGTGTGACTAATTTGCCCCCTTTAAACCCCCCTCATCCTTTTCAAACCCACCCCTCTCCACGGCAATCATTCTGTCTCTTTTTCTTCTTCTGTGATGTCCTCTTCTTTTATTTCGGGCAGGATATTTCCTTCTGATCTTCCTTTTCTCTCCCTCTCACCATTCCCCTCTCAGCCCGAGACCTTTCTCTCTCTGTGTCTCTGCCTGCGGTTAAAGACGTTTCAGTTCAGCTGTCACAAATTATGTTCGCCTGCCCAGCTGTCAAAACAGGGGGGTGTCCCTTTCATTCCACCTCACATACTACGAAAGGGGATGGGAGGGAGGAGGGCTTTAACGCCCGTGTTTGGACACAAGCAATTATCTCTAATTATTGTTTTTCTTTTCAGTTTCCCTGTCCTGATGGAGGTCCGACGAGACGAACATGCAATAATCCGCTCCAGTCGTCCAGAATCAGCGGGCCTTCGTAGTCCGGGCTCGGTCCCGGGACTCTGTGGCTTTCATCTCAATGTGAGTCAGGAGTTGATTCAAACATGGAGTGATGGGAGAATTAACCCCTGGGACCCAGCTTTCAATGGGCTCAGCTAAGAGATTATATGTGTTGATGGCAGGCTTTTATATGCACTGGGCTTTCAAAACTTCAGCTGTTAAATCAAGGCACAGGATCTTCACCTTTACATCTTAAGTTTACGCCGTCTCTTGCCTGCAGGCACCTCATGCTTCGTTTTTCTACCCTAAAACTGTGTGAGACACAGTCATATGTCCTCTGAAGTGACACGGCTAACAACTCCAGAAGTTATAGAGTACATGTTCAGAGTCAAAGGACCCTCCTCTGACTACCACTGGGAGTTTATGTTCAGTGTGCAGACTCAGATTCCCATGACTGTCACTGAGCCTTTGGGTTCAGGCTCTTTTTAGTGCATGTGAAATAGGGCTTGGAAGCAGATGCATACTTACGTTACGTGAACAGGGTAACGGAAAAATGCAGTTGATGTCAGACGAACTGGATCATCCTCGGGATTTGTAATTCATTTGAGGATTAAAAAAGAGAAAGAAAAATCCCTGTCCCTCTTTGCAGACATGTTGCATGCATCCTTTGGTTGGACACCCATGCCAAAGCCAAAGGATGTTTTGGCAAAACAAAAAGCCACATGTCTGAAATGGGACTGACAAAGGGGGAGGGAAGAGGAGGAAGAAAACTCAAATGGAGTCAACAAATTAGTTAAAGAAACTGTTTAGTGAATAAAGCAGAACATAATTAATATAAAAAAAGAAACAGTAGATATGGGTTTGCAATTCATCTTCCTCTAATGTGCTATGGATATGGAATCTGGATTAACCTCATCGAGCCTGACCTCTGTCACATGATGTTCTCACTTTACCAAATGCTCCCTGCAGAGACTGTTTATACATCCTAAATACCCGATACCAACAGCATTTAAAACAGTTCATTTGTGTGCAAAATACCTTTATTTCAATGGAAATGGCTCGCAGGGGGCAAAGTAAATCCATCGCATCGAGTTTTACTTTGCAACATAATAACAAGTTGTGTTGACAGGGCTGACCTTTTAGGGAACAGAGAGCAGGGTTATATGCTGGAGGATGCTACTGTAGCTGATCTGTTGAAGAACAACTTTAAAAAATATATTATTTTTAAACTAGAGTAAAAAACCAATGAGATAAAAGGGCACAGTACAGAGAGTATAAAAGTGTGCTGGCACGTTAGCCAGCCAACAGCCACAATAAACGTCACAAAACATACCTGCAAGTACTGTAGTTGCTTTATCTCAAAGCACTGTATTCATTTGCTAAAAGGTGAATACGTTTAGATGTGTCTCTTTATGGTTTGATATAGCTCTTCCTAATTCTCCACTGGTGGCCATCCAGTTTCTGTGACCATTTTGCAAACAACAACGCTTGGAGACTGCTGACCACAGCCAATGCATTATGCCGTATCTCACAATGATATCAAACTACGAAATGTGTGCATCTGGCCTGCTCTAAAATTTAATAAATTATTGAAATAATCGGATAGGTTCCAATAAGTAAAACAAAAATACAGCTCAGTAGTTTTTATGTAATTCTGCTGACAAACAGACAGGGATAACCCTCGCAGCGTCCACACGGCGGCGTGCGTTGAAGCTTGCCGGTGAGCTTGTCTGAAACTCGACCAACAACCAATCACATGAATCTCCCGCCCAGGACACACTAGCACGCGGTTTGATTGGCTAGAGCTTGTACTGGCATATGATTTGATTGGCTGACGCTTCCTTCGAAGCTTCAAAAGTTGAACATTGATCAACTTTTGAAGCGAGCAAAGCGAAGCAACGCTCCCACAATGCAGTTCGGCGAATCGTGACGTCACCCCATTCAAAGTGAATGGGCAGAAGCGTTGAAGCGGCAACGCACGCCGCCGTGTGTAGGGGGCTGTAACGGGAACAACATAAGAAGACAGACAGGAAGTAAACACTAAAGGGAACAGTAGGGCTGCAGTCGAATACTCCAAAAATCAGCTCCTAAATTCTAACCCTATCTCCTATTCCTTGACCTCTGAGTGAAACGTCACGGGGTTAAGGGATAGTGGATAGGAGAATTCAAAAGGACTTAGGAGAAGAGACGGCTGTACTTTAGAGAATCCGACTNAAAGCGAAGCAACGCTCCCACAATGCAGTTCGGCGAATCGTGACGTCACCCCATTCAAAGTGAATGGGCAGAAGCGTTGAAGCTTCAATGCACGCCGCCGTGTGTAGGGGCCGTTACGGCCCGTCCACACGGCGGCGTGTGTTGCCGCTTGACGGAGGCGTCAGCCAATCGAATCATATGCCAGTACAAGCTCTAGCCCAGGGGTGGCCAACCAGTCAGAGGTTAAGAGCCACATTTTTTCTATGTTACTGCAAAGAGCCACATCAAACACACAGTCACTGATACCGCTTGTTTCAGTTTTTTGTTTTCTGGAGACAAGATTTCAACCACGTCACTGATGCATTTTTGTGGCATTGGGATATATATTTTTTTAAATCCTCTGGAGCAGAGAGAGGAGCTGTGGATTATTGTTATTGATTAATGCATCAGTGTTTCTTAGGGTCAAAAACACTAAACTCACAACTTAAAATGAAAGTGTTTAGTTTATTTAATAAAAGAGCACATGTTCAATGTGAAAAGTGACAGTAGTTATAGATTATTTGCAATTTGGTGCTATATATATATATTTAAAAAAAAAATTATATATACACCTTGAATTTCAGGGGGGGCGGCGGGCTCCGTTGGCGGTGCGCAGCGCCCCTCCAAGACAATGGTAGGGGAA
>NW_011366479.1:0-3832 GCF_000735185.1 Notothenia coriiceps | reverse complement strand
GGGGGGGGGGAGCTGCTGGTTGTAACGGAGAGACAATAGAGACGACACATGGCAGGCGAGAGAAGAGAGAGTAACGCATGCACCGATACACACACACACCGTCTCAAACACACACCGTCACACACACACACCCACCGTCTCAAACACACACACACAGGGCTGCTTTGCGCCCTATATACAGGGAGAAGCGCGTAATAGCGCGCCGTTTCCTCGTTGTGTCGCCGCGGTCCGTTCGCAGCCTTTTATCCCCTCGGCACACATGCCCTGTTGATTAATGACTTTACATAATCTTATTGCTTAAAATCCATTAAGCTGTTTAGGAGCATCGGCTGCTCCTCGGCGGGAGACAAATGGGGCTGAGTGGAGCTCTCTCTCTCTCTCTCTCACACAGACTGTGCGTAAAAAGGCGCTTGTGCGTAAAAACGCTCCAAACTATAAATAGTGTTAGCAGGCACCCCGGATTATCAGCTCTAATACCGGGCCCCAACTTTTCACTCTCCACCTTCTCCATATGCTCCCTCGTCATAATCACTCGTAATGATTCAGCTGCGGGGCTCGCTGCTGCTCTCAGCCCGGGGACCGGACTCCATGATATGAAAGTTTTACCCGGAGTGATCCAAAGTCCACGAACTGCACGAACATTAACATTTGGGACAGAGATAGGTGGATGGAAGGAGGAAACGGAGCACAAAGAGGGGGGAAACCAGCACCGTCACATCACACCTCCACAGGACGGACGGACGGACACACACACACACACACACACACGGGAGAGAAGTGGGCTGCAATACAGAAAAGGGAGACAAACTTTCCCCCTGAGACAGAAGCGCGCTCTGCAAACATGCTTGAAAACGCAGAAGAAGAAGCGGAAGCCGCGGAGCTGCGCGTCCTCTCCGGTAACCGGAGGCTGGACGACCTTCCTGTGTCGGTAAACAAACCGGGTCTGACGGAGCAAGCAGGCCCGTCGGTGCCTTTTAAAAACAAACGTGAAGCGACCTAAAGACAGCTGGCACAGCAGAGTGGACATTACGCACAGCCAGACCTCCATTCAAACCGACTTTATACAGCCCCGGAGCCCATCCGCACCTCCGCGGCTCAGCTCCGGATCGCTCTCCTGATCAAACTAACCCCGGGGTAAAATCGTGTCTCTTAAAACTGGACGCGGGATTTGCTTTGGAAGGAATTAATTGGCATTAACCAGCCGGGAACCTGGAGTGAATAGGCGCGTCATTTGGGCATTTAGAGCCGGGGATAAAGAGCCATAAAGCGGGGAGAGCGCGGCGGAGAGCCGGCTGTTTGGGACGGATGGCGTTAAAAAAAATGATGAGATTGTTGGCATGTTGACTGTTTGACACCGACACATGCAGCCCGGTCCGGAGGAGGGGAACCGAGCCTCGGGATAAACAAAGAACCCGCGCGAGCTGTTCCTCTCCGGACAATGAGACGCGTTTCCATGATGAGGTGCCGAGACCCCCGCTTTCAATCTGGACTATTTCCCATCAAGTGTTTGGAGAAAAAAACGTGAACACCGGCTGTTCCCCGGTCTCTCTGCCCCCCGGTGTCCCGCAGGCTTGTGAGTCCGAATGAGCGCGAAGCGACGACGAAACATTAAAATAAAAATGATCTAGGTTACAGCCTGGAGAAGCTTCATCCTGTGTGATGGAGACCCAGAGGGGGGTGAGGAGGCTTACCTTGGCAGAGATATCCGACCCGGAGTCCACTTTTGTGTCTGCCATTGTTTTAGTAGAATAAAATAAATGACGGCTACAAATGAAAGGTTGAATAAAGTAAACCCCTCTCCTCGGTGAGTGGATCAATCAGGTTTATATTGTGCCAGTGGCCAACGCTGCTGACGGCAGAGCCTTTAATATAGACTGGTGGGCGGGGTCCAGAGGAGGCAGCTGCTCGTTGATTGGCTGAGAGCTCCACAGAGGTGTTCTCTTCGCGCGTTGGAGTGGAACAATGGGTCGAATTTCTAAACCCGGAGGCCACGCCCCCCTCCTGTCCGTCGCTGCAACCGTCCCTTTCTCCACTAAAAAACAATAACCCACACCGATTAAACGGGACAATAACGGACTAAATCACACAGCTGTTCCCCCCCACACACACAGGACAGCCGACGCATTTTCCACTTTTCCCACCGAATCACGCAGTAAATATATCGAATGGGTTGACGTAAGTGTCACGATTTGATTGATTGATGTTCATCTGGTCGAGTCAAGCGGCTTCTCCCGCCCACCGGAGAACAGCGAGGCAACAACTCCTCAAACATGGAGGGGGGGGTGACGGACTTCAGTGGATTAACGGAACGTTGCTGTTCCCTTATGGAACGTTGGTGTATCATTTTCAGACGCTGGTGTATCTTTTATGGAACGTTACTGTATCTCTTTCAAAGAGCTGTCCGTCAACATCAAAGGCTCGCAGTGTTTCACCGCCGCCATGTCTCACAGCTCCTCGCGCCCCTCCCCTCTTCATCTCTGTATCTGCGCACTTGACGCTTTTTTTTTTTTTACATAACAATCCATAAATTCGTGCCCCAAGGTCGATACACGAATAAAACAACACATCGTATTTGAACATCTACAGTGTGGTGAGGGGTGCTTCAGTGAGCGGGGTGCACAACAGTGGCCTCATTTCCTCCCCCATTGTTAGAAGAAGAAACCCACGAGAAAAAGCCCCGTCGTGGGAGGAGGGAGAGATTTAAAAAAAAAAAAGGTAGTGCGACATAACAGAACATGCGATGAGACAAGGTGCGAGAACATACTTCTGTGCTCATGAACTGACACGCATTCTTATGAAACACAAGGGCAAACACGTATTTGTTTCCTTACCGAGTTTTGTACACATGGCTTTTACAAGCTGAATATGAGAAGGACAAAGCGGCAAAAAAAGGCATCCGCCATTGCTCGCTGTGGACGGGGGGGATGGGAGTGATCCGTTAACACAGCAGCTTCACATTCTGCCCTGATGACGCACTCGCAGCTGAGCAAGACTCCCATTGGTCAGCTGAGTGGAATAAACACGGCTATGGCGCTGATTGGCTGCCACCGACGTCCGTCAATTCAAACTGGGCTTGTTGCAAACAGCGGGCCTGGACTCTGGATCCGGAGCGTGTTGAGAAGCAGAAGTGTAGAGTTTCACTTCAGGCTTTTACATGTTCACCTTTCCCATTTGCTACCCTTTTTTTTTTACAGACATGATCTCCGCGAGCCGTGTTCAGTATGTGCTGCTGTGTGGAAAAGTCTCTTAGTGTTTCTTAAGGATGTTTTTTATAAAATACTGAAGCACCAGGGTGTCCAGGACAGCAGTAGGTGATCCTTCAGAACCAAACTCTGCCTCCCAACTGCCTCCATCTGACCGTGTTTTGAGTGTCTGCTACATTCACACACAAATTAACAAGTTTATTTTTAAATTCCCACATGCAGATTTTAATTTCATGCTAATTTGTTGTGTTGCGGCGAGCAGGGTGGAAACAGAAAATAAAGCAAATAGGTGAAACAGTTTTTAACGGTGACACAAAGTTACTTTTGTTTGTTTTTTATTGGCAATCTGGGCAAGTTGACTCGTGTCACTCAACCTTCTCCCTAAAACTGTTCTCACTGAGTCACTGATGACAAACTGAAGCCATTGGTCTGAGTTTTACTTTTGTTTTCTGTTTTACGGCCACTTTAAAGACACGTTTCTCCATTTCAATTATTACTGCAGATAATATATATATATAGAATAGTATCTTCTTTGGCATTACCCTATCCTTATATTGCACATTCTCTTATTTTTAATTCATAAACTTGGCCTATTTAAAATATTAATGAGTGTATTTTTTACACATTTC
>NW_011366478.1:21164-22656 GCF_000735185.1 Notothenia coriiceps | reverse complement strand
GTCAATATAAATCCTGCATACTGTATATAATATATATAGACATTTATTTGCTTCATACATACTGTACATAATCATACGAGGCTATCAAGGCTCTTCTCCTGAAGACATTTGGTTTATCGACGAGAGAAAGAGCCCGCCAAATTATGGACATTCAGGGCCTCGGAGATGGCAAGCCATCTCAGTTAATGGAGAAGATGCTAAGCCTGCTAGGAGGGGAAGATACCCAGATTTTGTTCATGGAGATGTTTCTTCAACACTTACCTCCCCGGGTCCAGACGGTGTTGGCCAACACACCCATCACGGAGCCCCGCGCGCTGGCCGGAGAAGCGGACCGTTTCTTCCTGGCTACACGACAGTCTGGTGCGGAGACGTTGGTTGTGGCGCACAGCGGCCCTTCGGGGGGCAAGAAAGCATGGCGGAGGCCGGACACAGCGGCGCCGAGTCGGCGAAGGGATACCGGTGAGTGTTTCTACCATGCACGTTTCGGGACAATGGCAAAGAGTTGCATCGCTCCATGCAGCTACAAGCCTCCGGGAAACGGAGGTGCCGACGCTCAGTAGTGGCTCTGAGTGTCGGCGGCACGGGCAGGCTCCTTTTCGTCAAAGACAGTGTTTCAGGGAACCTGTTTCTGTGCGACACGGGTGCGCAGCGGAGTGTGGTTCCCGCGTCGAGAGAAGACATCACTCGAGGCGGGCACGGCCCACGGCTAACAACGGCTAACGGCGGGGCCCATTCGCACGTACGGATTACGGCTTATGTGTTTGTGCATCGGCGGACAGCGTTTCAGCTGGGAGTTTGTAACAGCGGACATTTCTTTTCCTCTTCTTGGGGCGGATTTTTTGTGTGCTCATGGGCTGTTGGTGGACATTAAAAATAAACGTTTAGTGGATGCCTTAACGTTTTCTTCTCTCGTGTGCTCACTCGGCAGCGCAGCGTACGACGGGCTGTCGGGCTCGCTGTCGGGGGAGGACATTTTTCTCAGACTTTTGGCCGAGTTTCCTGATCTGTCGCTGCCCACTTTCTCCGCGCTCACCACCAAACATGGCGTGGAGCACCACGTCACCACCGAGGGGCCTCCGGTCTACGCCAGGGCCCGACGGTTGAACCCTTCTAAGCTAGCCGTAGCGAGGGCGGAATTCGCAACCATGGAACGCCTGGGGATCGTCCGCCGCTCCAACAGCCCTTGGGCCTCTCCTCTGCACGTCATGCCCAAGCCGAACGGCGGTTTCCGCCCGTGCGGGGATTACCGCCGACTCAAGGATGCCACTACACCTGACCGCTACCCGGTGCCGCACGTACAGGACTTTTCAGCGCATCTGGTACGCTCGGCTGGGCACGTTTTCATCCGCCACGACGCGCACAGGGGCCCCCTACAGCCCCCTTACGATGGGCCTTTCCGGGTTTTGGAGCAGGGGGACAAGCACCTGGTGGTCGACATGGGTGGCAAGGCGGAGACCGTCTCGGTGGACTGGGTTAAGGCTACTCATTTGGA
>NW_011366478.1:8901-21124 GCF_000735185.1 Notothenia coriiceps | reverse complement strand
ACTACAGAATAGCACCACAACATGATGGTTACTTGTTATTAGTTTAGGGCCTGTATGGCATCAGCGTTTCTTTGCCAAAGCGAGCCCTTTTAAGGTAGAATACACAATATGTTATGTATTATATCAACCATATTGCGTACAATGAGCGGACATCTAGCTCGACGGATTTTGGACATTGATTTGATTTTTCTTCCTGGCAGTTAGCACTCTAGAGACAACCAGGGGACTGCTACTCTTTTAATCCTGTGTCTGTCCATTTGGTGTTAGTGGTTTGAAATCAATATTACATTTGGTTTAATATATTAGTGCACTTTCTTATGGAAATGACAGGTTTTAGGCTTGCTCTGAACAACTTCAAGGTCACTGAAAATAAAAAATCACCAGATTAAAGTCTTTAATCCTGACTTGACTGACAACACACCTCACTCCCATAATCGCTCTAACGGAGCGACGTTTGGTCAGAGTCCCGTGCGCGTGCAGTTGTGACGCTCCTAGGCTCCTTCAGCTTCATAAAGGCGACCGCAAATAGCTTTCAACTGATTGCAATGTTTCCATCTGCGGCGCGGATTTGATGCTCATGGCAGAGCACCCGGCATTCGTTTGCGTCGGCTGCCCTTAAAGGCAATGTGGCGTCATTCCCATTGACTAACGGAGAATATGTACACCCGGAAGTAAGGTGATCTCCCATTAATGTGGATTGATTTGAGCAGTGATATCTCCACTACTCATCGAGCTAAAAAAACAGCCAGATTATCCTTGTTAGGGAATTACACAACATTGATTGATTTAAAATTTTTTTGTGTCAAATGCTTTTGTATTTTTCCCCTTCGATTCGGAGAAAACAAATATTTTTTCGGAGTAAAGGATGGCAGAAGACACACACTACCCCAGAATCCCCAGCTATCGTTTAGGATAAACCAACTGCATTCCATTTCATTCGCAATTGGGCTGGCCCGTCCTACTGTCACGTGATCTTTCCAATTTCTCCATGGCAGAAAAAAAAAAAAACATGCCGAGACTTTCGTTTTTTTTTTTATTCCTCGGTGTAAAATGCCTATTCTAAAGTTAGTTTGGCCATAAAAATGCGTTTTGAATGTCCATTTGGATGCGAGGAGATATGAGTTGTTATTTCAGATTGATGTGGCAGTGGCAAGTGTAGCACATGATCTTTAGTTTGCTAGGTTATTACGAAGAATTACTTCAGGAAATTGCGTCATAGAACGTTTTCATTGTTACCAAGGGTGGTGCCTAGGGACGCTGCTAACCGATATTATGTTCTGTTATGTTGTGGTAACTGTTTAATGGTGTTATCTTTGTGCGCTACCTTCCCCCGTCACAAGAGTGTTTGGTCCCACACGCAAACTTATTAGTTTTAACAAAATCCGCATCTAAAGATACGTTACTTTCCCCTTGTGCAATTCCAGTCTCCACATCTCCACATCACATCGTCATTCAACAAAAGACCGAAACACATTTAAAAAAAATAAAATAATACTTTATCGGAGTGTTCTTTGCTTTTCTCTTTGAAAGCTCATCACATAACGGCATTGTAATACACGGTTCGGCTGGCATTAAATATTACATATCTGCCGTAGTTCTTTTATTTATACGACGAGTCTTGATGAGAAGAGAGTTCTAAGACAAACAAGACTATTCTGAGCCGATCTCTGTAGGATAAATAGCAAATAAAGAACTACGACAGATGTGTAATATATTGACGCTAATGGCAGCCCGAAACATTTATTACAATGCATTCATGTGATGACTTTCAAAGAGTAAAGCAAGCACTGCTGAATAAAGTATGATTTGATCCTTTTACGAAACGTTTTTTTTCATATGGAAATGCAGTTGGAGGTCAACCAATCCACCAGAGTTTGAGAAACTAATCACCGGGGTTTGTCAAAACAGAGCAGCATGGTGTAGTCGCTAAACGATAGCTGGGATTTCTGGGTAGTGTAGTGTCTTCTGCCATCCTTTACTCCCGAAAATATTTGTTTCTCCGAATCGAAGGGAAAATACAAAAGCATTGCACACAATTTAAACCATATCATGTTTGTGTAATTAACAAGGATAATCTGGGTTTTTTAGTCGATGAGTAAGTGCAGATATCACTGTCAAATCCAACATCCACAGTAAGGGGAATACGTTACTTCCGGGTGTACAATTCTCCGTTATCCATGGGAATGGACGCTCACATTTGCCCTTTAAGGGCAGCTGACACAAACGATGCCGTGCTTCCATGAGCGTCAAATCCCGCCGCAGATGGGAATACATTGCAATCAGTTGAAAGCTCTTTTGGCGTCCTTTATGAAGCGTAAGGAGCCTAGAGCGCGTCACAACTGCACGCCACGGGGACACCCTGTCGACAAACGTCCTGCTTCTGGACGTTTATGGAGTTGAGAGTATGTTGGACTAGAGGTAAGTAAATCTGTATAAGGAAGATGAGTATAGGGATAGAGGAGAACAGGTTATGGTATAAATTACAGAGCCTGTCCATTTATACAATTAGAGGAAGTCAATGTTAGTCTGTTACCAAAGTGCAGGCCATCTATCTATCTATCAACTATCTACTATCTGTTATTAAAGATCAGAGGAAAAGAACAGAACGAGAGGGGTAAATCCAGAATAAAAATAAAGAAGCAAAGAGATTGTAGAGCAGTGAGAAGGAAACAAGCTCGGTGTGTCAATTCATTACATTGCCAGTATTTTTCGTTGTTGTGAGAAAAAAAAATCGCCCCCTCAGATTTTTTAACAACCCTCAGTCATTTCATCCTGGAGCCGGGCCTGCCCTGGTGTCAGGGCTTCTTAACATTTAACAACCTACTAATGTGTCATACCCACTTAACGGGAAGAAACTCAGCTAACTGACGATATGAACAATTTTTACCGAAACAAAACACAAGTCTAACGCCGGGCGTCTGAATTAGCACTAAGCAAAAGAGTGCTAACGCACTTAGCAAATAACTCACGGTAGCAATATTGTATATTCATCGGATCTGCACAAACAAGATATTATATTATATTGATTCCGATAGTATAAGTATCATCACTGTGCGACCAAAACTCACGGCAGCGAAAGCCAGGAAAGACAACACACAACTTGACTTTACGTCTTACCTTTGCTGTTTTCTGATCAAAAGTTGTGTTTCAGGGCATTTGAACGCAGACAAACGCTGCTGAAGGTTAATCCAATGTCTCTGTGTCACTTTGAAATGATTACTGATAATCCATCATAACCTTTATGGCAATAAACGTATTTTACAAATAGAGTGTAACAGAGCTTCCGGTTTTGGGCAAACTGCGTGCGCTTCACTCTCACTCCTCAATAGCAGGGCTCAACGCTAACTTTTTAAAGTGGTTGCCAGGCAACCAGGCATTAGCTTTTGGTTGCCAAAACTGAAAATACGGTTGCCATTTTTAGTCACCTTATATTTTAAATAATTAAGATACTATACAGTTATACATCAACTTAATAATGAACATGTGACAAGAGAATGTTCAAATGCTTTACAATAAGTAATTAACACAATTATTTGAAACCTAAGTGGTAGGAAACTCGTCCACCCTCAATGGCTGGTATACTAAACACCAGTAGTGCAGCTGCTGTCATGTTCTTCACAGATCCCTCAAACATGAATTGAGCAAGTCACTAGTTTCTTGGCAATCCGTTGTCTCCCTTTCAAATGTGGGTTTGACCTTTGTGCTGACCCCCACCATAGATCCACTGGCCCTTCAGCATTGAAGTCTTGGATTGGCCAGACTAATACATTTGTAATGTTAAATAAATGAAAACCATTCACAGTTAAGAATTAGATATTAATTATTAATGCTGTAAATGACCTTTTATAAGTCTAACTATATTTAAGATGTGTTACCTTTTTATAGAAGTGATTATATTTTTATGCCAATATTTTCCTATGGTAAAGTTTCGTTTAGCACTTTTTTTTTGGTAGTAATAAGATCAAGACTCTTATTTTGAAGGAACTTTTACCGGAAGTGAATGCACAACGGAGCAGAATGAAATCAACCCATTGTAGTGCCGGTAAGAAGGAGTCGGAGGCGGAGTATTTAAGATGGATTTCCACTCTTTATTTTCCATCAAGGAATAGTGATATCAGACATGTACTCAGTGATGAGAGTCAAGTTAGAGTGCCTTGCTAGCTCTAGCTTGGCAACCTATATCTCCGGTGTTACACTAAACAAGGTCCGTGTAGGAACTGTGACCCAAAAGTGAATTATGGTTAACTATAGTCACCACACAAGCCCCCCCAGAATTCACAGATAAACAAAGTCCGTGCGGCGGGGAGGAACAACACGCCGACCCCCTCTACTCCTGAGTATGGGGGCAGGCAAAACAACTCCTGAACGTGCGGTTCCCGGCAAAGTGGGAACCGGGACCGCAGGACTCGAACCTGTAGTGGGAATCGAAGACGGGGGTCGACCCCGTCGTGGTGGACGGGCCAACACCACCGGCTGCTCCAAGTCCAAATGAGCAGCCCATGCACCCCCTGGACATTTCCAAAACGGCAGTAATAACGCCTTTTGGACTCTTTGAGTTCCTGCGGNCCCACCATAGATCCACTGGCCCTTCAGCATTGAAGTCTTGGATTGGCCAGACTAATACATTTCTAATGTTAAATAAATGAAAACCATTCACAGTTAAACATTTGTGTTTAACTGTGAATGGTTTTCATTTATTTAACATTAGAAATGTATTAGTCTGGCCAATCCAAGACTTCAATGCTGAAGGGCCAGTGGATCTATGGTGGGGGTCAGCACAAAGGTCAAGAAAACCCACATTTGAAAGGGAGACAACGGATGACCAAGAAACTAGTGATCTGTGAAGAATAGAACAACAGCTGCACTACTGGTATTTTGTATACCAGCAATTGAGGGTGGACAAGTTTACTACCACTCAGGTTCAAATAAGTGCGTTAATTACTTATTGTAAAGCATTTGAACATTCTTTTGTCACATGTTCATTATTAAGTTGATGAATAACTGTATAGTATCTTAATTATTTAAAATATAAGGTGACTAAAAATGGCAACCGTATTTTCAGTTTTGGGAACCAAAAGCTGATGCCTGGCAACCACTTTTAAAAGTTAGCGTTGAGCCCTGCTTTGGTATTGTGTTCTTAATAATTGATACGTTTGTTTACTTAGGATATTTTAATAGAGAATGCATACAAGTTCCAAAGTCTTAAAATCCATATGAATTAACAGATCACATATTACTAAAGGGTTTACTTGTATTACTATGGTACAATTTTAGATTATATTTGTGGCATAAAATGTTCTAAATGAAAATAATAAGTTTTTCTGGGACAAAGCATTGTAGGGTGCACTTACAGCTGCCGGTCGAGGGTGATAACCTGAATAGTGACAGTCCAGTTTGTCAGCGCTGTCCTCCCGCTCCTCGTTCTCTCCCTCGTCACTGGAGGGTCGGGAAAACCCATCGGGGGTGGTCTGGGCGTGGTGGGGTGACTCTTGGACAACTGCAGGGTCACCGGGGGTTACACCTCCATGACTGCTGTTTAGTCTAGACCAAGAATGATACAATTCCATAATAGTCAGGAAATTGATTTCAGAGAAGTATAGAAAATGTGTCAAATGCTAAGTTGTAATTGTTTGTTTCACCCTCCCCTCTCAGTGAATAAGGCTTGGTTCTGACGGTCACTACATCAATGCATACAAACAGATCAAAATTCAATAGAAAAACAGATCTGGACATACCGTGGAAGACCAGGGCTGTGAAATTTGGGCTTGCCGATTGGCAAAGGCTTAATGGCTTCTGTGGCGGGGCCGTTGACATGAGCGACCTGGTGGGCGTCATGGGCAGCGGCGAGGTGGGAGGAGGGGTGAGGGTCCCTGAGAGAGGGGTTCTGCTGGGAATGGGTTTGTTGGAGCTCTCTCTCCTTCTCCTTCTCCTTTTCCTTCTCCTTCTCCCGATCCCTCGTTCTGCTCTTGTGCTCCGCCAGCAGCGTGTCAAAGCGCTTCCTCCGCCCTGGCACCGCTCTCCGCTGGCTTAAGGAATGTGTCTGGTTGGGCATTAAAAAGGTCAGAATTATTGTTTGAGAAGATAGACTCCTTGGTTTTTATGCCTACAAGATATAGCATGCATGAATTTGTGAACCACAACCATCGTTAAAAAACAATTCTACATGTTTGTAAATGTCAAAGAATTTCCTTAAAAGAGCAACACTTGCTTTCTGCATCAAAAACGTAATAAAGCTTATCGCTCCAAGCCCTAGAGCTCAGCCATTGTCTAAAAACTATTTAGAATACATGGCTTACATGTTCCTTTATTACAGTATATAGAACAAATATTTTATTTATTCTCAATCTGTCTTGCCGACAGAAAATGGAGCATGAGAGCAAATACTTCTTCCTGTTTGAATAACAGCCCACATGTTTTTATTTAGCTTTTTTTAGCCTTGTTCACAGAATCACTCCAATTCTAACAGCCTTGAAGGCAGTTAACCAGCATTAAGCCTGACGCTCTGAACCACTGCTTAGTCACATCAGTGATTTGAGCCATACTGAGTCTGAGGTTGCTGAGAGTTCTGAACTATGAGCAACACTGAGCAGCAGCAGCAGCAGCAGATGACTCAGCAGGTGTTGCAATATAATGAATGAAAAGTGGCGTCTAGAGGAAATCTCATCAAAGATTTGCAGGCTAGGCTAACCGTTTTAAATTGTCCAAGCAAAAGCTAGTAAACTTAGCTTGCTAGCCTACGCAACCTAAGAGCAACACAATTGTAACATCAGGACGGGTTATCCGTGTTGGGGAATTTTGTCAAAGGCCAGATGAGTATAACGCTACTTAACCAGCACTATGTAGGCTTGGATTTTTTTTTAAACAAATGTGTATGAGTGTTTGCAAGCTGAGAGCCATATCTTGTTTTTTGTAATCATTACAGAACCAAATAAGTTGTCTGTGTTGGAAATCCCATACTAAGTGTTTCCTACATGCTCAATCAAGTATGTAATGCATACTGCCTACTAAATGAACAATTAAATACATTAGAGTGGAGGATCAGAAATAAATGGTTCAACTTAAAAAAAGATTTGACACTTGTTGACAATAGAACAATTGAGGAACATTTCCAGTTTATGCTTGAAAACCTACGCAGTCATACAGGCCGGTTGCTCGGCACAAAGCAGAGAGACTGGTTACCTTGCATGTTAGCGATCTTGTGCATGTTTTCCGAGCGGTCAAATCCACAACGCCACAGTGGACATCTGCATTGTACTCGCGCTCTGAAGGCACAGAGAGAGACAAGAAAATTGTTACTTACATATATTGTGACAGATCACCTGCTCTAGTACCTTGATTAACTGTTCTTTATGTTATGTAAAATATTCTATTTAGGTGTCCTTTTGTTATCAAAGAAATGGATTACTGACGTCGGGATAAGAAGAAGAAGTACTGTGAATGGTCTTCCATTGACCTACCATTACCCTATTATAAAATAGACTAAGCAGGTCTAGAGAAACAATCTATTTTAGGAACACAAATATTTAGTTCTGGTTTTTATTATGAGACAGTACATAAATACTGTACCTAATAATCTAAACTGAACTCATGACAGAAGTGTTAACAGTCCTTTTTCCTCAAATCACCTCCAACTGACCTGTAACTTTCTTGTTAACGTGGCGTCTGCTACTGGCACTGCTGCTGCCGTCCTGCTTCTTGTCTGAGAGGACTGAGAGGTGGCCCTTGCCGTTGGGAATCTGACCCGGGGCCAGTAATGGAGGCTTTGGTATGGAGGGACAGTTAAGGCCTGGTTTAAGGGCTGATGATGAGGATGAGGAGGAGGTGGTGATGGTGGTAGTGTTGGAGCTCACAGTGGTGCTAGAGGAGGATGTGGAGGAGGGGGAGGTGGTGGCTGGGGCAGACGGGGCCTGCACCAGCTTAGCTGACGAGGAGTCCACCCTCAGATGCATCTTCTCCACCTTGACAGCCGGGGTGAGGCTGGAAGAGAAGGTTACAGAGATGAAGAGGGCAGCAAGGAGGAAGCCGAGCGTTAGAAACACGGAGCCGGTGAGAAACGCATGGTTGGAGACAGATGTGCACGTATGGAGGGGGCTGGGAGGACAAAACATAATTCTAACATGATCAAACATTTATCACCATACCAACAGAGAGAAAGTCAGATAATGACACCTGTTTTGTAAAAGCTCCTGGAAAAGAATCCTGATTGAATAAGAGGGTTTGATAATAAGGACAGCACTTACAGCACTTCTTTGTTAAAGTTGTAGTGTGTTAAAATCAAGAGCCTAGTTCAAATACATGTTGACTTATCAAGAACAAGCCAAAGTTGAGGACATTTAAATGGAATAATTCAGAAAAAAACTGTGCAATAAATGTTTAAACACAAGTTTGTATATATTTATTCAACACTTGGACGTTGTGACGTCTGAGGGCTCAGATTGTGGCCAGGATAATAACTAAGGTTGTTTATGTACTGAAAACAGTCAAAGGTCACAGCCTACTTCCTATTTCTAATTAAAAAAGTTGTACTGCTTGGTGGTTCTTAGTCCACAAGCAATTTGTGTCCAAGTGTAAATGTACTGCCACCAGAGGGCATATTAACAAGGCAACACCCGAGATTTCCTTTGTGTCGTTTGGCCAACAAACTAAAATTAACTTTTTATAGCCGAGTAAATTCACAAGCAGCAGTTCATATGAGAGTCAGTTAAATTAACAATCACTGGCTTAATCTTTCAAATTGCTATTACTATATGAAAACAATTCATAGTTCAGCCCCAGTGAAAATGGGTACATTGCAAAACCCTATAAACAAACTTCACTACAAAGGTTACAGAGTAAAACTTACATCTTGTCCAGCTGGGGCGTCCTGAAGGGTGCAAAGGGGGCTCTTCGCTGAATGCCTGGCTGCTTCTCTTTGGCTGGTTTGAGGAGTTTGGGATTGGAGGAGGCGGAGGACGCTGAGGAGGATAAACTGGATCCAGCTGTGTTAGGTCGGCTAAGGATGCCTCCAGTTGCCACTCCAGCTGCAGAGCCCGAGCCCAGCAGGGACCCGAGCCCACTGCTCCGGTTCCTGCCCGACACGGGGAAGGGCGAGGTGGAGGCTGGCTTCATGGCCGAACTGTGTCTTCTCTCTGGAGGGGCAGTATTCAAAACATAATAATTAACTCATTTAGATTATCCGAACAAAGAATAACAACATGCACATAAATACATGTTTGTGTGCATGTAAATGGTCAAAGGCTAAGATCCCAAAGTTCCCTCCAGAGGGAGTTTCTCTCCCACATTCCTGAAATGCCTCCATTGGGCTTCTTTGTTTACTTCCGCAACAAAGGGACATCATGATGTAACACTCACGTTTCTATTCCAACACATTGTATGTAGTAATAGGCTAAGGGGCAGGACATCTCTAAGCGATTGAGAAATCACAACAGAGCCGGCCAGCTAACCAATCAGAGCAGACTGGGCTCTGGTTTCAGACAGAGGGTGAAAAGAGGTGCTGCAGCACAGGCAGCATGAGAACAATTAAGAGCTTTTAGAACATTGAAGCATGGAGACATGTCACAGTAGAGGCATAATAGGGTCCCTTTAACCCTACACCATAACAGATTCATGTATATGAATAAATGTGTCAATGCCATAAGTCAGTAGAAACCACACACGATAAACATGGGAATATAAAAAAATCTTCCTCTGATAGAAGTGAAAGAAGTATACCTCGCCAAATAATAAGCAGCGTTTGTGTTTCATGCGAACTCAATGCCTGAAATAGAAGCACCCAACAGGTCAAGAACTTCATTTCCTGTCTGAGCTTCTAAGAACAGCTACTGTGAAGAGTGATAAAAGGCAGTGTGACAGCAGAAACGGTTTGGGTGATACAGATGGGTAGATGGAGAGACACGAATAGAAGAAATGCTCATCGCCAAGTGATTAGATATTCCTTCCTGGAAAGAAAAGTACACCATGTTTCACAAACATCATCAAACAGCGGTCTCATGCGCTCACAATAAGGGTTTGGGTTTTCAAAGGAGGCTCTTGCTATTTATAGTAACAGCATACAACTATGAAATGGCACACTCATAATAATTCCATTCCACTACAGTCCCACCGCAGAGACTCATTTAGCCACAACAGAGACAGTCCAGAGCTCCTTCGCTGCCACATCTGACACTCCCTGAGAGGAAGGCAGGACAGGGTCAGTGTATTCAAAAACTAAAAACGACTGGATATTTAATTTTCGTTTTAAAATTGAAAAACCAAAATTGAAATAAAAGTTGTTTTTATATTTTTCTTTCCTTTTTTCTCTTCTCTTAACTGAATAGTCCTGTCTTTAATTATAATACAATGTAAAGTCCTTTTCCTGCATCATTTTAAGGCTTCAAAAACAGGCATTTTTACTGTATGCGTTTGGAGAAATGACACAATCAATGGCCCAGAATTGCACTTTATAAACTATGAATCTTGTGGTGCTTGAAGAAATACACACGGTTAAGCCGGCCAGGATATATATATATACACATATATATATATATATTCAGGTGTATGTGTATATATATATATATATATATATGTACACCTGAATATAAGCCGCAGCAGATAAATTGAATGATGTGTACATATATAAGCCGCACTGGACTATAAGCCGCAGGTGTTTTAATGTTTAATTACCATATGTAAGGGTTCGTGCACAGAGGGGATTGTCGGGAAAGAGATGGCTGTTTGAGGAAGCTCCCATTTATTAACATTTCAACAAACAAGTTGCATATTTGCATAACGTATTCAAGTGTTGCCATTTACAGTAGTGCAATAGTAGCTACAGAACATGTACTGTGCTGTGTAAACTGTACTGTATCACATAGCGTTTCAGACACACAAACTTTTCAACTTTCAAACTTAAACGGTGCGCTCCCAGCGCACGTACCGGCAGTGATCTACAGCAGCGGTTTTCAACCAGTGGTATGAACACAATGAAGACCATTTAGGAGAAACATGTTACAAGGGAGACCTCTTTGTTCTACGTACAAGAGAACGATAAAAATAAGTCGCAATTTTTGTGGAAAAAGTACTGTGACTATAACAACCTGTCTCATGAAATTTCTCCCCATTCTGTAAATGTCGTTATGAGGTAGCAGAGGCGTCGTCCGTAGAAAATGGGAACCTTTCAGAAATTCTCGACCGGACCCATCGGACCATTGTTTATAGGAAGTCGTTGTCGATGTTGTGGAACACTGAAGAACAACCGGAGAATACTTGGAAACGACAGAAAATTTATCCTAATAAAGAACAGGATCAAGTTAGGAGCGACTAAGAAGGTAGCAGGGGTTCAGTAACCTGTACCAGTCAGTTTCCTCCGAAGCTTTTACACGGTTAAGTTGTTTTACAAAAAAAAACACTACACTTTCCCGGGCTCGATTAATATCTTACCAAACTAACTAATGGTTCGAACTCTTTTTAATTTAGGTTGAGGAGGATACCTTTGCAAAAAAGACGATTTTATCAACTTTAACTTTGCATTTGATATGGTTCTGTTGGTCGAGGTAAACCGGGAAAAAACGTGGCGATAAATTTAACTGGAAAACCACTTCAAAAATTATTGTAAACTATAAATAAAGAATACTTTATGTTATAACAATATATTATATATCGTAAGAACTTACGTCAGAAAGAATTTTTTTATTTTTACGTTTACTTCTTATAACATTACAAGACGTGTCTATCACGGAATTGGAACTTTAAACTTTGTAAACCCCGTTGAAATAATATGTCACCCTACTTTCTAAAGAACCTTCCTATTAAGAAGGTACCCGAAAGGTTACCTGAGAGACATTTACCCACAATACGAACGAAGAATACCTTATCATTACTATCCCAAAACAAATTTATTACACTGGTAAAAATTATTTATAACGTTTTATTCGAAATGGTATAAAAGACTGATTATTCGCGCGGGAAAAAAAAAAGGGTAAAAAGCCCTGCGAACGCCAAATATATGCCACTGATGATAACTAAAATATGTCGATTTGCCCGTGGGGAATTTGAGAACCCGAGATAACCGGCCAGCGCCTGGGGGTGGAGAATTCGTTGCCAAGGTCGTCCTTTTCGACCCCGGCCTTTCTCCTCTTGGTCCAAACGCGCCGTTTCAAAAAAAATTTTCTCACCTTTGGCTCTCACCATGCTCTCCTGTCTTGCCTCGATTTCCTGTCTGAATGGCTTCCCTCGCCTCTGTCAA
>NW_011366478.1:0-8662 GCF_000735185.1 Notothenia coriiceps | reverse complement strand
TTAAAGGTGGTGGCCGTTAGCTGTAAAAATCCATATATTTAGGGGGTCCCCTAGTGGCCGTTAGCTGTAAAAATCCATAGATTAGCCGCACCGTTATATAAGCCGCAGCGTCGAAAAAAGGCGCGGCTTATAGTCCGAAAATTATGGTAAATGAGACTACTTAACGTCATCATGCCAACACGAGTCCGCCTTAGAATAGCGGCAGTGATGCACAGCCCTGCAACCATGATGTATTTTGTTTATATAAAAAAAATATATATGTATTAATTAATTGATTTATTTGTTTTATCTTGTCAATGGATTTGTATAAAAGTATATATTTTTTATCATACTAATTCTTATTAGATCTGTGTGAAGTTAGAACAAATTGTGTTGTTATAAAGAAGACCAATTGTTGACCCAGGATTAAGCTGACAGGCATTTTTTTCTCCCGCTGCAGGTAAGATGCAGAACTACGAGCTGCTCCACAGCAGCAGGGTGAAGTTTATTTATCCCAGTGAGGAGGAGATGGGAGACCTGACATTCATCGTGGCAGAGAGGAAAACTCCGGCCAGCGCAGCGTCTCCGTCATCACGCTCCTTCAACGTCCTGCTCTACCTGCTAGTTTTCCAGGTACGAAGTCCTTCCTTTTTGATTACTTTGAATTTGTAAGGGGATTTAACATGCTGGAACTATTTCTATATGTGTATCCTTCCGCCTAGTTCTTCTCTGCATTGTCTCCAGTTTCAGTGCAGGTTGCCATACACGATTGGTTTTGGTCTCCGAACAGGCACAACAATAACAAACCTGGCAACCTCAGCTGCACACAGTCACTGTGCACATTACTCCCCCTGGACACAAAGTGTTTTTTTAGGTTTCTTATTCGAGACACATTAACAAAATGACAATAAATACGATTTTGGGAGATTGATAATGTAGGTGTTTATTTGGAGTTTGAAACAAGCATAAAAGCAGCGTTGGGAGTGTTAATTTAAAATGGTATCCCCATACAGTTACTTATTAATTGTTAAAAACATGTTAAATCCAAATATCTGGTGATCAACAATTCTTATTTTCTAGGGATGTAACGATACCAAAAACTCACGGTACGATAATATTGCGATAAAAAGTCCATGGTACGATATTTATCGCGATATTGAAAAATATATATATATTTTTTAATTAAATAATACATCTGATTTGTACAGTGTTTTAGTAGGATAGTAGTATAAAATAAAAGTGTCAACAATATAATAATCAGACCCTGCAATAGAATAAATCAAGTTTCACTTTAGTTTTTCAAGTAACTCAACTCTAACTCACTCAGCATCATCAAGGTTATCTTTTAGGAATATGAGCATGTCCACATTTCCAGGTAGAAGCTGGGATGTTTGGGCGTTTACAATATCCCCTGCTGTGGAAAAAACTCTCTTGCTTGGTACTGATGTTGCTGGGACAGAGAGATATGCTTTGGCCATGGGTGACAGCAGTGGGTCAAACTGTGCATTGTCTCTCCACCACTTCAAAAACAATACCGTTTTTGCCAAGAAGGTGAGGCTTATTGACAGGGCGAGATATAAATATACTGTTGGTACTTGTCAATGTCTCTAGGTATGTACATTTAGCCCTGTAAATACGATTGTGTTATCTGTTGTTTTATGTTCATGTTGTAACCTACTTGTTGCCATGTTGGACAGGTCTCCCTTGAAAAAGAGATCGATGATCTCAATGGGACCATCTGGTTAAATAAAGGTTTACATTNGAAATAGAGCACCCAAAACAGTCAAGAAACTTCATTTTCCTGGTCTTTGAGCTTCTAAGAAACAGCCTACTGTGAAGAGTTTGATAAAAAGCAGGGACAGCAAGAAACGGTTTGGGTGAATCGATGGGTAGATGGAGAGACACGAATAGAAGAAAAATGCTCATCGCCAAGTGATTAAGATATTTCTTCCTGGAAAGAAAGTACCACCATTGTTTTCCACAAACTCATCAAACGCGGGTCTTCATGCGCTCAACATAAGGGTTTGGGTTTTTCAAAGGAGGCTTCTTGCTATTATGGTACAAGCATACACTATGAAGATGGACCTTCATAATAAATTTCCCATTTCCACTACCAGTCCACCGCAAGAGACTCAATTTTAGCCCACACCAGGACAGTCCAGAAGCTCCTTCGCTGCCCACATTCTTGACCACTCCTGAGAGGAAGGCAGGGAACAGGTCAGTGATTCAAAACTAACGACTGCGGATATTTTAATTTCGTTTTAAATTGAAAACCAAATTGAATAAAAAGTTTTTTTATTATTTTCTTCTTTTTTTCTCTTTCTCTTAACTTGAATAGTCCTGTCTTTTAAGTTATTCAATGTTAAAGTCCTTTTCCTGCTCATTTTTAGGCTCAAAAAAAACAGGCATATTACTGTATGCGTTTTGGGAACATTGACCACATCAATTGGCCCAGATTAGTACTTATTTAACTATGTGAATTCTTGTTGGTTGCTTGAAGAATAACACACGGTTTTAAAGCCGGCCGTATTATATATTTATATATATATACTTTATATAATATATATTATTTTTATATATATACAACCTGAATATAAGCCGCAGCAGATTAAATGAATGATGTGTACATATATAATCCGCACTGGACTATAAGCCGCAAGGGATTTTTAAATGTTTTTAACCCATATGTAAGGGTTTCGTGCACCAGAGGGGTTGTCGGGAAAGAGATGGCTGTTTGAGGAAGCTCCCATTTATTAAACAGTTCACACAAGTTGGCATATTTTGCTACGTATTTTCCAAAGTGTTTTACCATTTAGTTGCAATAGTAGCTTTACAGAACGTTACTGTGCTGTGTAACCTGTACTGTATCACATATCGTTTCGACACACAAACTTTTCAAACTTTCAACTTAAAACAGGTTGCGCTCCCCAGCGCACCGTTACCGGCGTGATCTAGCGCCAGCGTTTCACCAGTGGTACGGGGCAAAACTGTCTCGGCTTCTCGTATGGTCTGTCTTGCTCTCGTTCTGTCTCTCGTACCCTTTCTCGGTTCCCTTTTTACTTTTGCGCGTACCTGTCTTTTTCACTCTTTTCCGGCCTCCAGCTTTTCCTGCTGGAACCCCGTTGCTTAAAGGTGGGGGTGTCCGCGGAACCGGCCATAAAAGGCCCATATGAGTTTAAAGGTGGTTGGCCGTTAGCTGTAAAAATCCATAGGATTAGCCGCCACCGTTAATATAAACCCGCAGCGTCGGGAAAATGGGAAAAGAGCGCCGGCTATATAGTCAGAAAATTCACTGGTATATGCTTATTTTGGCAATATTTATTAAAATGTCACTAGTTATTTAAACAAAACCACTATTCATACTATCATAAGAAGCAAGGCATCAATACCCACGCCCTTCTTATCTAGAGAGTCATTGAAGCCCATGAAGAATTTATCCTTCCAAGAATCTTTTCATCCACTGTATTAATAAAGTTGCCACATGTTTTCAAATTCAAGTCAAGGCACTATCTGTGCAGAACATTAAAAATATTCTTCATTTGCAGTATTTTATTTTTAAAAGAAAGACTGCATCAATGATATGCTATATATCTATAACAATATTGATATTATATAGAATATAATATCAATATTGTTATTAACTTCAACCAAAGTCAATTTAAATAGCGGGCAAAAAGGGCCATGGATGTGGTGTTTGATATAGTTTACGTTCAATTTCAACTATTTTAGGCAGAAAAACGTTTCATAGGAGGATGTGGATTTATTTTCTCTCAGCTTGTAATTACACAATCAAACCATCTATAATTTAGCTCTGGCCTTCACTCACAAAAAAACATTTTGTTGAATTGGACACATTTTTCGAAGCTCTATTGACTGACATGCAATGACTGGGACTGATGGAAGAATCAGCGAGGATTGAACTAGGAGCAGAGAAATAATCCTATTTTAAAAGACAGCAGGTTCATAAGAGGCCAACAAGAGTCACAAGGTGTGTTAGTGTGCTGAAGGATATTTGTTACCAGCTACCCAGGCCAGACTCTAAAGACTTTCCAAGGGGTAAAGATGCTGCTGCTGGAGTACTGACTGGAAGTATTGCTGATATTATGTCTACCATCCTCTTAAAGTACTCTGTCCAACAATATCAGTGTCATGAAAAAGGTGTTTTAACGCTGATTCAAAATAGCAGAGAAACATGCATTCTTGTTCTCAGGAGGGGACATTGACAGAGGATTACTCAAGAAGTACACAGTAAGTACTTCATAGTACTTGTGGGAGTAGTTTCACTACTGAGTCCAACAGTGTCAATCTCACGAAGAACTAATGGCAGAAAAAATAATAACAAACTCGAGAGACGGCTGAGTTGCCCGCAGTGCAGAATCGCTGCATAGTTTAAATCTCCTAACAATGTTGTCCATTTTAGACAAAGGTCTATTATATTTACAGCCCTTAATAACATTCGTTTTCTGGGCTCAATGTGTGTCATTGCTGTTGTTGTGAAAACAAATGGACCGTAGATATACGGATTGACCGTCCTCATCTGCGCTCTCATTTCGTAAGGTAACTTCCGGTAGCAGAATATGAAAAACCGGTAGTTTTTTTGTTTCTCTTTTCTAGTGATTTCATTTTTTGTTTTGAGAAGTAGAAAATGAAAATCATCCCGTTTTTTAAGTTTAATAAATCCCTTTTTGACGATTATAAAGAAAAACGCCTTGTATTTTAATTTTGGTTTTTCAATTTTAAAACGAAAATTAAATATCCAGTCGTTTTTTGTTTTTGAATATCCATTTGTGAAAAGAAAATCCAATAACCAAAACATACACTGACCAGGACAGCAACCTCAGGAAAGCATTTTATAATACAGGCGTAACTAACATTTGCACCAAAGTCTTGAATTTTCTACCTGACAGATATACTGGGCCCCCGGGGCCTTCAAGGGGTCTTACAGACAGACACTGCTGCTGCTCCAAGTGAGAGCAGATATACAGAGCGAGAGGTGTCCACTGAGGAGAGACAGGCGCCTGGAGGTTATCTCGACCCACTTCTTGTTAACATGAGCAAATGAAAAAAAATTAAAAACTACCAGCAAACATGAAGAACATTAGAGCTGGCGGGTTTTTTTTTACCAGTATATCGATGATATTTACGCAATGAGATTTTTGATAGCTAAATATCAACCTGTGGGTAAACTGCTAGAAGAGTCTGGTAAATATAGAAAATAACATCCTTTTAAATGTAATGCAGTCTTCAAAACAGGAAAAAAGATAACGCTTTTTAAAAAGACAATATTAAGTGATACATTGTCCAGTCTTACAGGGTATTTTAGAGGATATAGCGTCAGGAGAGTAAATATGTTTTCTTTAAAATGCGCCTGTGCTAGCTAACATGGTGAGGTGTGGGCCGTATAAGTTAAGCTTTCACTCAGCTAACTCCAATGTGTTGCAGGGAACTGGCCATAAGCCAAAACTCAGTCTCAGCAGGTGATCTGCGAATAAGCATGCTGCTGCAGAAACATTGAGAGGATGCTTACACATACGCACCCACAAAGCTGCTCCTCCCTATTTCCGTTACTCCCCAACACACACACACCCTCAAACTGCATAGTGTTCTTCCAATTCCCTTTTTCAGAAGGACAAACAAGTTTAAGTGTGCCCTCTTCTCGTCTAAGGGCCTTTCTTTACACACCCATTCAAGACACACTCCAGATTTCTTGCCTCCCTCTACTTAGCAGCCTTTCTTTACACTCCCCCCTTCCCCTGCTGTCTTGTCTTGTCCTGGTCACAGTCAACAGCACACCCTCCAAACAACCTCACAGAAGGAAACCCCAACATGACAGTGCGCGCTCAGTCCACAAAGCACCAACACTGAATAAAGAGACCCAACACCAGTAGCAGGAAAAAAAGGAGTTAAGAAAAATGTGGGGGTAAAAAACAAAAACATCAGACAGGGGGAGCGTCAATATCCTCTTTCACGCTGCCAAACCGTCTGCTCCGTGCTAAGGGGAATCCCTGGCTGTGGGCGGGAGCCAAACACCTTGACGTACAATGGCCTTACTACCATCTCCACAAGCACCAGCAGTTTCTTAAACGGCCCTTTGTGAAATATTTGTATAACAATAATACCCACTTCTCTTAGAGACAAGATAAAACGACGGTTATTTTCCTTGCCATCGAAGTAAAAGGTTTGTTTGTGTGTGTGTTTGCCCAGCCAATGCAATGTGTGTGAGCGGAGCAGCAAGAAGTCTTTGTTCGAAGGGTTCATAAGTGAAGGCATAAAACGGCAGCCTGGCTCACAGCTCCGCGTTCGGCGGTGAGTGCCCCCCCCCCCTGCTGGGACCAGCCTCAGTCGAGAGGCGCAAACACCTAACGGGAGGCAGATGGGCTCAAAGAAGCACGCAGAAATCATATTAAGCCCATCTCAGTGGTGCTGAGATCAGTGCCTTTGCTCCGTGTTAACGCCACACGGGTTCTTCCTATAATGACATCAGGAGGAGGAAGACGGGAGGAACATCACAGCGAGAGCACTCCTCTGTATAAAAAGCAGCACAGTATTTTACTTGGATTAAGCCTGCTTCTGTGTGAAGTAAAATGAGTAGTCAATCGATAGAAAATAAGTAACTATCTACTTAAATAATCTATTAATCGTTTCAGTCAAACTTAAACAGTAGCAACTCTACAAAATTAAGAGGTTGGGAGAATTTTTTATGCTGTAAGTAAAAGAAACCTGAAAGCCGGACTGTTGGTCAGACAAACAAGAAATCTACAAACCTCATATTAGTCTCTAGGATATCAGCATTTTAACTATTTCTTTAACTCATTGACAAAGTCATTTTTTATGTATTATTTCTTACAAAAAAATACTAATGAAAATCAAGGGTGACACCATTCGTTGCCTACCATGGAAAAGTCCCTTTACGCAACATTAAGGGAAACCAAAAAACAGATGTTATCGTAAAGGTTTGAAGAGTGGGTTGAGGCGTCTCACAGCTTGAGGATAAAAGAATGCATGTAGCAATTTGCGTGATTTAATTGACACAATAATATAGTAGCATAAGGGCGGCTAACAATTGAAGATGCATCAATCCATTTCCATGTTATGGACTCCAATGTGTGTCTACTCCTCGTTCCCCATGCAGGTATGGTAACTCAACTTTAGTAATCATGAGTAGTAGCATTGTAGTGCTGGTGAGCAGAGTAGGAGGAGCCCTCTCTTTGAATATTGTTGACCCAGTAGTGAGCACAGTCCCTCTGGGCGCCATGTGTCGTTATACCTCCCTCTTGTGGCTGACCTTGATCCCTGTAATTACCGTCACACTTCATGGAGAACGCACACAACTGACAGGAACAATAAATCAGGGACAAAAGAGCTACGTTATAAAAATAAATGTTGCTATGTGTGGTCAGATGCTGGGTGTGTGGGTAGTGATAATAAGCGCTGAAGCCATCAGATCTCTCACATGAACATTGTGCAACGTGATCGCAAAGGCTAATTGACATTTTAAACAACAGGACATGGTAGGTGGCTCTAGGTGGCATAGGGACGGGTTACTACTACTCTTTCTGATACTGCTTATCGATCCGGTATTTTTTACGGTATTTATTTTGTAAGCACGCAGCCTTACTTACCTATTTAAGAAAATGCTTGGGAGATTATTTCCTGAATTGTAAAATTGCCGTGAAAGCTGTAAAGTTTAAAGAGATCTAGAGTGATGCAGCTACTCTATTTACAGATCTATAATTCATCTATTTACTTTACCACTTTGGTCAAAAATACAGCTTAACTTTTAAGCAGGGGAAATCTTCAAACTGAAATGCACAAACACACGTCTATAAAGCAGTAACAGCTCCAGAAATCTGATATGAGCTGTGCGTGTGAAAAGAAAAGTACATACAGCGAAGATCGAGAGAGAGCCACATCAAATATTAACAGCGGAATTGTAAACACACACAAGTGAGACAGTGAGTTAAATAAATAAATCAAAGTCTCCCATCTTGGGTTACTGTGTGGAGAAGGAATGGTGGAGGGGGAATACAAAGGCAGAGGGAGAGGTGATACCACAGAGCGTGTCAATGTGTGAAATATCACCACCAGCCTTGAAGTGGTACACTGGTCGTACAAGTGAAGACTACTTTGTTACTTCCTTCTTCACTGATCTCGCTTCTACGTTCGTGTTCACTCGCCCTTCATGTATGGGTTCTATAATCTATTTAATTCAGAAACTCTTAAAAGCTCACTCTGCATGGCGTTCACATGAAAGATGACTGATCATTTTTGAGGGGTTTTCTAGCATAGAGAATTACAAGGTAGGCGTCAAATGTAGTCTCGCTCAAAAATCTTAATGGAAAATGTCACTAACTGATCAAATATCATTATCAGTGTTTGCAATAACATCTTTAAAAATAACCATACTTTCCGCGATCAATCACATGGAACATGTCGTTTGATGTTTTAATAAAGTTTTATATCTGCAGCTGTGTTGTATTGTGACTACTAAGTCATTCAAGTTGTTCATTATTAGAATACCTTTAGTGCTTGAGTTTGTTTCTAAATGCTTCTAATACAGGAGGAGATTAAGCTTTTTGTAATGATTGTTTTGCAAGACATTATTGGGGTCATAGTCTCAGTCTCAACATAGGTGACCTTGTCATGTGATATGCTACTGTACGAAGGACCACATTACTTGAAC
>NW_011366477.1:0-4312 GCF_000735185.1 Notothenia coriiceps | reverse complement strand
CATCCGTCCGTTTTTTAAAACAAAATGTCCCATCCACGGGGCCAACCAAAGCGGTCTCATCAGCTTGTTCGTTCATGTTTGACTATTGTTCACTGTGGTTTGTTGGTGTTTGAAGTCATGAGCGTTAGTTGGTGCTCCAGTATAATCGGTACCCCTGAAACTCATCCAGTGAGAAACGTTCCGCGGTGCAAAAATAAGTGCGATTAAAATGCGTTAATTTTTTTAACGCGTTAATTTTTGTGTAATTAATTCATCTTAATTAACGCGTTAAAGTCCCGGCCCTAATTAATATACTTTATTATAACTTTCTGTCTGATAATTTCTACACACTATTTTATCACCATTTTCAACGCAGCAAATTAGTTTATTTTTTGAACATACTGTGCTTAGATCTTTTTATATTATTTTTTACACCATTTTTTCTTTACAAAGTATATTAAAACTATCTACATACTATACTATGACTTTTATTTTACATTTTATAATATCAGATTTTTCAATATTTTTGACATGATTATGTGACATGAATTATTTGACATTTTATAGTGTGACTTTTTTTCCAGATATGTTCACCATACTAAACTATTACTTTTTTTAAACTTGCTATACTAGGACTTTTATTCTGAAATGTAGACATACTATACATTTAAATATTTTTTACATGCTGTTATACGTTATGTTCTCAAAAAATTGCAACATTCAGAACCATGACTTTTTTTTTTACATATTCTATTTTTCTTATGAGTTTTCGACATTACATTACGTATTTCTCTAATATATCCACATTATATACTTTAACTTGTTTATTTTTTTCAATTTCGAGTTCCTCCTTTGGACGTTTAGTGTCAGTCTCTTCCTTCCTGTTGCTCTGCTGGTCTTCCTCTCAAAGCGTTGTTGAATTTGTTTTCCTTCCCTATGATCTTTCCTGTGGTTCCAGTGGTCTTAGTCTCTCAACCCTCACTCCTCAGACACATGCACACTCACACACACATACAGTACACTGTGTTTCTAAGCCACAATTACTACGAAGGATTCTTCCTTAGGTTAATGTGCTTCGTTAAGTTCAGCGAGCTTAAGTAAGCACTGAGAAATGAGTGTTGGAGTCAGTCGCACACAAAGGCTTGCTTCCATTTCCCTGACACTGAGTACGTCTGGCTGCATGTGCTCTGTGATACTGAGATGCTTAATAGGAGTCAATGAACTCTGCCCAGCCCTGTCAGGAAGCTCCATATTCATCGCTGCTGCTAGCTTCTAACAATTCAGATAACTCGGAGTGAAGACAATTGGCGGATTAGAGTGAAACTAATAAGTAGCTACTGTTCAACAAGCCATTTTACTACAACACTATCAGCACATCAGGAGCTTTACTTGCTTATATGTCTCATGCAGAGTTTCTCAGCCTCAGGGTCAGTTACACATCACATCAGATTTAATACAGCAACATCTGGGGCTGAGATCAATAGTCTACAATAGGATTCTTTATTTCATTCTCAAGCATCCATTGAGCTTCATGTGTCAAAATGTGTGAATCTGGACATTCATGTTATATCTCTCACAGGCTCCGCCCTCTACTGGACTCTATGGGTACTACCTTACCCTGCGAGCATTCTCCCACTGAGAATTCTATAGACGTAGCCGGCCTTGGGCAGGCCTACCTGAATGCGCGCACATCACACCGTATAAAAGGAGGCCTCGCCTCCTGACTATCATCCTTTTCTCTTCAGCAGCGGAAGTGATTCCACGAGAGACTGAGACGTTTGAAAGAAGAAGAAAGAATTACCATACCTCCAGGGAGTCGTCGGTGCACCCGAGCTGTTTACTGATTCAGGGTGACCGGAGCGGGGCGACACTCAGACCGAACCCCTCCTTTGTGCCCAAGAGCCTAAGGAGTGCGTTCAGGTCGAGGGCTATTCAGTTAGGGGGTTTTAGTCTTCCACCCCATGGTGGGGCCAGGGAAGTTAAACTGCACCTCCTCTGCCCGGTGCGTGCGCTAGCATGTTATGTGGAGCGCACGGCTGCCCTTAGACGCACCGAACAGCTGTTTGTGTGCTTCGGGGGCGGGGTGGCCGGGAAAGCTCTGTCCAAGAAACTCCTGGCAGGCTGGCTCTGTTAGTGCATTACACATGCCTACGGACAGGCGGGGAGAGCCTGCCCCGCGGGGGTCCGTGCACACTCCACACGTGCTGTGGCTGTGTCAACAGCCTTATTCAACGGTGTGAGTGTTGAGAACATATGCACGGCGGCGTGTTGGTCAACGCCAGGCCCCTTCATAAAGTTTTATCTCTTGGATATGTCTGGCTCTTTCTCAGCGTCTGTGCTTGCTGGGGCAACACAGGACTGGTGAGGAGGGGGGTCGGGCTGTGTGTCAGTGGGCATCCGACCCCCTCCCCGGGCGTTAATGTGCTTACATTTCTCCGGACCCCTGGAGGGTCGCGGGGCGACGTAATGCGCTCTGGGCCCTTAGAGGGCTGGAGGGCTCCCCTCGCCTGCCTGGGGGCAGGGGGGGTGTTGAGATCTTCATAGTATCAAGTGAATACTTAAAACGAAATTTAATTATAAATCAAATATGATCAATCATGTGCTTGTATAAACCCATAATGAGAATGCTTCTTGATGGTTTTCTAATATGTATGTATGCTTACAATTTCAGTTGTTGCTGTTTCGATAACTTTGTGTTTTAAACAGAGGGTGTTGAGATCTTCATATATGTTGAATACTTAAAACGAAAGTTAGCTATAATCAAATATCATCAATTATATTCTTGTATAACCCAAAATGAAAATGCTTCATATTTTCGGTTTTTCTATATTTACAGTATAAACAAAACACAAGTGGTTTGTTAAATTGAATGTAAGGCCTATAATGATCTATGGGTGTCATTGATAAGAAAGTAGGCAGTTTCTTCCCTCTCCTCTCACAGCAGTACACAGGGAGGGGGGCTCCGGACTTAAGGAGAAATACATTGAGGCCTCAAAAAGGTGGTCATAGCCAGTTGTGTAGTGGGGATTTTTTTACTGGAGGGACGCTATTTTAATTAGGTCATCCCAAACAATGCCACACAAGTGCGCACGCGCGCAGTGCACTCACAAAACGGACAGACAGGTCCACAGAAACTACCAGTATGCTTAGTCCTACTACTGTACTGCAAAAAGCAGACGGCGCTGCGCTCAACACACGCAGACTCAAAACCATGGACACACTGGCACATAAATTACATAAACAATTGATAGGCCTAAGTTTCATAAGCTACAGTATTGCAACTAAGCAGAGAGCGCTGCTTCTCTCTCTCTCTCCATCTCCACTTTCAAAATCTATTTAAAACTCATAACAAACAAACACAATTCCCAAAGTTGTCCTGAAATTAACTTATTAAATAAACGAAACGAAAAATATAGCCTATTTATGCAAACAACATTGAATCTGGACTTGAAATGATTCTGATTAGGCCTAGCCTATACATTGCAAATAAGCAGACAGCGCTGCTTCTCTCTCTCTCTCTCTCTTCACTTTCAAAATCTATTTAAAACTCATAACAAACAAACACAATTCCCAAAGTTGTCCTGAAATTAACTTATTAAATAAACGAGACGAAAAATATAGCCTACTTATGCAAACAACATTGAATCTGGACTTGAAATGATTCTGATAGGCCTAGCCTACATTGCAAATAAGCAGACAGCGCTGCTTCACACACCAGTGATGCAAACACAGGTATGGTGAAAAAAGAGAGAACTATTCGAAGCAGGAAAAAAACAGCGTAGTATACCATCTGATAAAGGCCTGTGCTATAATGCTTCAATTAACTGTTCTTTATAATATACTCAGATCAATAGGAGACAGAGATGTTAAGTTATAAATCAAGGGTTTTATTATTATTTACAGCAGGGGTGGGGAACCTTTTTCCTTTCAATTTTTACAACATCCTCCGAGGGCCGTACAAATGATTGAACTCAACCTCTGCTTAAAAAAACTCAAATCACAGCCAATTCATTTCGCCTTTCTTTCATGCTGTGCAAAGAAAAAGCTTTCCATGACTCGCGCATGCATGCATGCATGCATGTGCACGGTGTGGCATGATCACCAAAACAGCAAGATATGGACACAAGATGTGTGCAAATGTATTTAGTATCCATGTGAACATGATTTAAGTGGGGGGGACCTAACCTCCTCTAGGGGGGTCCGGGGGCATGCCCCCCCGGGAAGTTTTTTTGTAAATATCAAAGTTAAAAGCATCAATCTGGTGCACTTTGAGAGCAACATGAGGAGATCTATGGGTACATCTTTCAACACCCATTTGAAACAGAACTGTAAG
>NW_011366476.1:32171-54473 GCF_000735185.1 Notothenia coriiceps | reverse complement strand
TTATTTCACGTTGCTATGTGTTTTTAACGTATATTAAAAAACGGGGACATTTCCAGGGACAGTTTCAACCGGGTACAGGCCAATACAAACGGGGACTGTCCCCGGAAAACGGGGACGTCTGGTCACCCTATGCTAGGGCCGTCGTACCATTAGAGCTCCAACAATCAGTGAAGAAGCCCTGCACTGTGCGAAAGGGGGATTAAAGGGAGTGAGCTAACAGGGGACTGGGGTTAATTAACAGGACAAACAGCCCAGCTGGGGACATCCAGTTAAAGCTACTCAGTCTGTGCTCCATGGATAGGTGTTGATTACCTGATGAATTTCATAAGAATAGACATCTAGCTTAAACTTGTCCCCATTTGGATTTCGGTATATTGCAGAAAATAAGCTTTTTGGCCAACACGTGTTAATGATACTTCACACGTTTGTAATAGAAGATTTAACCGTTAATTTAACGTTTGTAAAATAAGTCAGGTAACATTACTTTTATATTGCATTTAGATTTACTGAAGCCTTCCGAGTAAATCGCCAGAACGCCGAAACCTCCTCATCACTCCACCGCTCCCATGTTTTTTTTTGTGTTGCCATAGTCTCTGTCCGTTGCTAATGCTAATAATGCTAATGCCAGCAAATACAACGGCGGCTTCACAAAACTTTTCAGAGTTTTATTCGCCCAGCCAATCGAAATTGGTACTTTTCTCCCCAGGATAGTACCACCTCTCTAGCAGGCACTAAAAATGGGGGTAAAAGTTCTCGGAACTAAGTACTCTTTTTGGTGCGAACGCAAAATTCCAGGCACTATCGGAACTAAATGGGAAAAGTACTGGTAAAAGTACTCCGGTGTGAGTACGCCTGTGTTTCACAGTTTATAGCTGCAGGCTCAAAAATTTGCTTTTTTTTGCATGCAACAATGCATGATTTCATTCAGCGTTTGTTTTAGAATAAATAACCCTCAAATGTCATTACTCATTGTGAAGGGTTGTGTAAGGTCACGTTTATCTATTTCTGAATGCAGACTAGTGGAATGGATGAGGAAACGTACGGCGGGGTTAAAAATTTGGTCAAGTTTACCTCATAACAGCAGGACCAGTAAGTTAATATAGTTCCATATGCTCGAGTCATTCGAGTGCGTACAGCAGTTTGTGTAAGTCCTGAGAGTAACAACACACCATACGAGGCCAACATCATCCAACGCTTTACTAACTAATTATGCAACATTTTCAGATGGTTGTTTCATTTAAAGCACACCCAAGGTAAACTTGCACAGGTGAATCTAATTAATTATGCTGATTAAATCGTTTCTCAGGAGTGGCTGTGTAAGGACATTTGAATTAGTGCATTTATTTCATTATTTCAATAAAGAGTTATCCGCAAATTCTCACTAAGGGGATGCTGGAACAACCTAACATTTTGCATTTTTCCTTGAAAAAGTACTCAAAAGAACTGATTATAAAAGGATTTGCTTGATTCAATGCCTCCTGATGCAATGCATGATTATTAACTACTTGTTTGTATTGCACTTTGTATTGTATTGAGTGCTTCTTTAATTGACAGAAATATAATTCTTTACTATTTTTGATAAACCAGTAATCTTTTAAATAATTGTTCATGCAGAATTGTCAGAAAATATGCAGCCTCTTAAATATCGAGATTATATTCTTTTCTCTGTTTCACATAATATTAAAGGGAATACATTTGGCTTTTAGACATTCAAAGGCATCACTTTGGACATTTTTCACTAGTTTTGGACTTAATAGGTAATAAATATGATCATGAGTTTGGCCCTTTTCACCCTCTGTCTGAAACCAGAGCCCAGTCTTCTCTGATTTGTTAGCTGGCCAGCTCTTTTGTAATTGAGCAACCACTTAAAGATGTCCTGCCCCTTAGCCTATCACGTACAATGTGTTGGAGCGCTAGCTAGCCAATAGAAGCGCAAATGTTACATAGTGATGTCATTTTTGCTTTATTCGATAACAGGAAGGACTCAGCTTTGATACATTGGGTCCATGATTAGCCAGGTAAACTAACGGGGCATACCAATTCAGTTCTTTGTTAAGATTATTTTATTTTAGCGACCAACCCTGAAATAAGGCTTGGTTAGCGGAAGCTTGGGCTCATCACTTCAATCTGCTACACATCAACATACTTAAGGAGAGGCAACCAATAACAACTGCACTACAGTATGAATAGTAAGTGCATCTGATCAATAAATGGTACTTAGAACAAACCCAAATTCTCTTCTCCACTCATTTTAGCTTCCACTCTCCCCTGCTCTATACCCCGCCCCGNCCCCTCCTCCTCCTCCTCCTCCTCCTCCTCATCCTCCTTCTCCACTCATGTAAGCGGTGATCTGGACTTATCCTGAGAGGAAGTGGGTCAGTTGTGCTTTCTGACCTGCCTAGAGGAAGCTGGGTCATTAATACAAAGCTCAGATATGAGGCTAGTGGCCTACAGACCCAGCCAATCATAGCCTAGCAGCTCCATCTGACAGGTGTCATCTTTCTAGTTGCTGGGGATCAGATGCTTCTCATAAACGTGGAAACTACAACTGTAAAAACCTCTAAAAACTCAAACTAAAGCATTGTGATGAACTATAAATATACTTAAGCTAAAGGCAGATAAACAAACAATAGCAAACAAATTCTGAAAAAACTGAAATCTGAATAAAATGAAAAAGAAAATTCATTCAATATTTTATATTATTATAGCCTTGTAGAGAAAATGGAATCAGCAAGCTTCGGACGTATTGTTAACGGATTAAAGTTAACAGTGTTAGGTAATCTGTAACTGTATTCCCTAACAGTTACATTAAAAGAAGACATAATCAGATTACTTTTGCATTTCTATAAATTAGGGATTACTAGCAGGATTACAATGACGAAAAAACTCAAAAGAGCATATTGTTTCTTGTAAAAGGATCAGATTTGATTCCTTCTCTGTAAGCTGTACTGTTCTATAGCCTAATATTTTAAGTGTGAATCTATACGCCTGCTGCCTGAATCTGATTTATGGTTTTCACTTTCTTTGCTGAAAATGAACCAATGTGTGTGAGCTGTATGTGTGTATTAAACTAAAAAGAAGCATTTTCTGTCAGCTCAGATTTTATTTCTGTTTTTTTTAACTGTAGTTTGTGCTCATGTGTTTCATTGTTGGTGTATAGGCTACTGCCTTAATATGTTTAATGAAAGGCAGGTTTTCCTATCAATTATAGCATTTTTGATCTTGTGTTCTCCTTTTCTAAGGTCACGTTGTTCTTTTTTGTGTGTTTATTTGGTTAAATTGGATATTGAGGTAATCCAATAGTAACAGAAAGTAATCAGGTTACTTTTATATTTTGATACTCAGATTACATTTAGGTTATTGTAACAGATTTCATTTGTAAAGTAACCCTCTAAACTTGGGCATTAGAGACATGTCAGGTTATTATATCAGGACTTCAAATGCTTTACATTTAATTTGAACAATAGTGCCCCCATTTGGTCAAATCCAGTACTCTCGGAAGCCTTAAACATTGATGGGCTTTACAAAGTGTGTTAAACTAAAGAAAAGGACCCAGAGTGCCCAGCTACGGCTACATTCGGCCTTACTCAACCCTTTGATACTGATCCAATCTGCAGCATTGAACCCCAATCAAATCAACAACCTTCAAGCCAGCATGAGCACCAAGAACATTCTCTCACCGTGGAGTCCCTGGTTGGGGAGTCGGACACCCTGTTGCTGCTCGGCTCCCATGATGAAGAGCTGTATGCTCTGCTGCTGCTGCTGCTGCTGCTGAAGGCCTCCTGGGTGGAGCTCCGCGAGAGGGCCTCCTGAGTAGAGCTCCGCGACAGGCCCGAGTAGCCGATACGGGAGCTCGCACCATACGAGTTGGCCAAATCGGTGGCCCGACTGCGGTAGCTCCGCAGGGCACTGCTGGAAGAAGACGGGCTGGAGGATGAGGAGGAGGCATCACTGAGGCCTAGAGAGGCCAGGTCCCTGCTCAAGTCAGTCTGGGAGACAGATTTCCGTCGATTGAGTGAGATGCTGGAGGCCGACGGTGAAGAGAGGTAGCTGGACTGGGCCGAGGAAGAAGAGTAAGAGTTGTAGCCGGTGTACGCTGACCCCCCGCTCAGACCCGACCCGCCGTAGCTCTTTATGGGGGTTCTGCTGAGGCTCTCGCTCCGGCGGCTGCTGAGGCTGCTGCTCCCAAGAATGTCAGTACGTGGGATGGTGCGACCCCGGTCAGGTTCTGAGGAGGTGCTGTAGTTGCGGCTGCGGGCGGCCGAGCTGCTCAGATAGCTGGAGGAGGAGGAGTAACCTGAGGAAGAGGTGGAGATGGGGGACTTGTAGGTGGAGGAAGAGGAGATGGGAGACTTGTAGGTGGAGGAAGAGGAGATGGGAGACTTGTAGGAGGACCGGTCGCTGTAGGAGCTAAGGCCTGGGGTCAGGGAGGAGCCGTAGGAGCTGTAGTGGCTGCTGTAGGAAGGGCCAGTGTAGCGCTTGGCGGTGGAGGAGACGCGGGACATGCTGCTGCTGCTGCTGGTTTCTCAGCCACAGGGAGGGAGAGCCTCTGGAAGACTGCATCGACTGCAGCCACAGCAAAGACACACAAGTATTAGTTCATCAGCAACAATCAGATCAATACTTACACTACAGCAATATTTATCCTTGCTTCACTAAGCATTAAACGGGCTTCAAAGATAGAATGACTCACGAGTGTGCATCACTGACTTTAACACTTCCAGCTTTTTGGCCTTTATTATGAAAACCGGAAATATATACTACGTTACTGTGGAACACATTACCAAACACTGACACCACTTTAATCCATTATCTACTTTATATTACTATAACTCATTCAAAGCGCTCTAAAGTGTTTTATGTGTTGTTTTTCACTGTCTCTCAGGAGGACATATAGCTTCAATATAAACTTCCATTATTTCAAGAATCTTTCATAGTGAACATCATGAGCTCTTTAAGTGCTAACACTGTCAAGAGTTGATGTTATTTCTGCGTGGTACATAAAGTGGTAAGTGCAAATTGATCTGAGATGTCTTCATAGCATTAGCTTACAGAGATCATGGAGTCTTTGACACATTTCAAACCCCAGTGAGTAGAATTGAAGCATGTAACCAGAAATCAGTGCTCACGCTCCTCTGCAGGCTTCCTGTTATAAATATATACCGGTAGTTTGTTTGTGCAAGCTACTGTAATGTTGCTTCCAGCCCCTGACAGATGTTGCCGGGCCAACTACAAAATCCTTTCCTTCCATGTAGTAATTGAGCCTGAGTGTTACAGTTCAATTCAATCATAATTTCATGATTAGGCAAACGGAAAAGCAATGAAAGCTATGTTATAATCTAGTAAACCAGATCAGTATAACTAGTGCACTTCAGGATGAGTTTACAATAGCAATGCTACAGTGTATGCATCATGACAGCAAACACTTCCATGGAATAGCACCATTAAATATGTAACGCACCATCAAAATCGCAAAATGAACTAGTGCATTACTCCTGTGCAATATTTAGTAAAGGCAAAATATGCGAAAATATCATTTTGCATGAAGTATTGTTGTGCTGAAGAGAAGTACCGGCCTACAAACAGTATTCAACAGACCTAATATAACAGTTAATTATTTGAACTGACTCTTGTGGATCAGAAACCATGGTTCTAAAAAATGTACTTAACATTTTAAATATTATTTGAGTCATAATTGGTTTAATATTTACCACTGCTACTGTATTCCTTCGTTTACTTCTGTAACAGAGTGACAGCACTACGTAACAATTGCGCTTCTATTGGCTTGCTCTTCAACTCATTGTACGGTTGAGGGGTGGGACATCTCTAAGCGGTTGACCAATCACAACACAGCTGGCTAGCTAACCAATCAGAGCAGGCTGGGCTCTGGTTTGAGACAGAGGGTGAAAAGAGATGCTGCAGCACAGGCAGTATGAGGAAAATAAAGACCTTTTTTAACATGAAAGCATGGAGACATGTCCCAGTAGAGGCACAACATATTAACATGATAGGACATAGGATATGCATAATAGGGCCGCTTGCTGCCTATAAACAGGCATTGACAGCGCATGGCTTGTTATACATGCATCCTTTACCATAAGCCCACATCACGCAACTCAAAGAGCATGACATACAATCCAGTAGAGACAGATCTCACATAATTAGTACTATCTAGCATGTTTGCTGATAAACTATTAATGCTTGAGTTAATGCTCAACCAAGGCACGGCAAACATTTTTTTTAACCTATTGGGACCCCCAACTCCAACCCTATTCTAAAATCAAGGAGATAAATATAAAAATGTAAAATAATCTCTCCTGACTATTATGACATCTCAAATAGCAAATCCACCCTCTCTGTCTCTCGGTGTAGTGTGTGTCTCCCCCGGCTATAATGGGACAGTCCGGCAGTCGGAGGTGAGCAGGCAGAGAGCACAGTGTGTTCCTGTCGCAGCTGAGGCTCTTGTTCACATGCTCAGCAGCCAGAGTCTGAATAAATAAAAGTATCTGGTGTTGCTGATCCGTGTTTGGTTCAGTGAGGGAGGCTCCTATTTCTTTAATCTGTCTCTCTCCCCTCTTCTCTCTATAACTCCCTCTCCCTTCCTCCTCGGCACCCTGCCTTCTCTTCCGAATGCACCAACTTCCCTCAATGTAATTTCCCCTCGTTCTGGGTCTCGATCGCTTTCTCCCTCTGCATCTCTCTCTCTGTGACCACGGCTTAATCAATAATTCAGCATATGGATCTGGAGAAGGCAGACAGGCAGCGTGTTGGAGACATGCCAACACGCTGGCCAAACACACACAGGCCAGGCAGGCGGTTGTGGCTGTTCACTTATTGCTAGCAGGCTAATAGCACAGAGGCCCTGCTCTAAGTCAGCTAGCTAAAGAAAGGCTTGGTAGATGCACTTGGTTGGTTTTGTAATGTTGCAGCAGCAGAGGGTATTTTGTATGGTATGTTCAGAGGGTATGTTTGGCTGTGCAATGCCAAAGGAAACAGAATAATATCAACACTCTGGCATGAGCAAGGTTTTCGGATTAGCCATTATCCATTGTTGTATTTGTTGGTGATGAAAAATCGGACAAAAAGATGTAAGAGCCATGAATATCAGAGGTGGTGATTCACGTTGTCCAATTGTTTATATTCTAGTATTTATTTATAATATTGCTATTTTGTGATCAATTATGGGTTGGATTGGTTGCTGGGCTGCACTGAATCACCTGTTCACCTGACCAATTAGCTTTCACTGTGTATAATGCATTATCCACACACTCATAAAGCACTACTTATAATACCTGCTTTTCATAGTGTATCATCTGAATTACAAGTACTCTTAAGTATTCACAATGCTTTGTATCAATCATTATGACAAATAATAAAGCATTTTATAATGACTTAGAAGGTTAAAGGTTAGAATTGCTGCTAAGTCACTTAGGTTTTCTGCAAGTATCATAATGTATAACTCCCATAGTTAGCAATGCATTATAAAAACGTTCATAATGCATTATAATGTGATTTGTGAACAAATGTGGAGTTACTCAACTGGTATTTGGATGCTTTTAATGAGTAATAATATACATTCACATACACTATGACCAGGTTATATAATAAGGTAGTTTAATATTTCAGTTTAATAATAACTATAAAGAACTTTATCATGTTTTATGATTATATTTAAAGTGGATAACTTTATTTATACAGCGCCTTTAGATTAAATATTATATATTATAGTGGTTATATTGAATTATAATGTGTTAACACAAAATTATCTCAAATGGAGGTCTGTGTCTTCATTGGGGATCAGCGATATTTTGGAACTGGCGAATCCTGGAAAGCGTCTCTGAACCCGAGGCACCACCACCTTGGCCTTGGTTCAACCTCCGACCTTAGGCCAGCTGCTTCCAGCTACACCTCTCTGTAGCCCCACAGCTGAGGCGCAGCCAGCGACCCGGGGCAGCGCAGAGAAACAAGCTGGGACTAGCCTGGTGGGCGAGCTGAGTGAAGAGTGAAGTGTAAACAGCAAATCACGCCCGTGGGAGTAACACCACCACAGTAATAACCAGTAGTTACCATAGCTACTGTGGCAACATGCTGCATTTGTTTTCTTGCTACCGACGCACAAAGGACTTCGAAGTAGCAGCCGGCCAATACACACTACTATCAGAGCTGCAGACTGGTGGCTGCACATTATGCTCTGTAGTCCTTTGCTTTCTTTAGAAAACCCTCCAAGTCATGAGAAAAATGTACCTATGTGCTGCAAGAGAGTTATAGAACAGGATAAGATAGAAACACAAATGAGAAGTCAAGGGAAATCGAATGTGAAAGTGTGAAAATACGACATTCCACTTATCTACTATTTTGAAATAGAAAACGGAGTTGAAAATGGTATCAGGCAAGTGAAAATGTCTACTTGGAACCCAAGTGTTGATAAACCAAAAGAAGAAATTGGGAATATTAATTTCGAACAGCAGTGTCAAGGATTTTCCGCATTAATTCAATCATTCAGCTTTATTGCTATGTGCCAATACTTTGAATTAACTTTAACTATTGCCCTAATTTGATTACTCTGTACAATATGTGTGTGCATGTACAGTATGTAAACATAGTTAGTGTAGCTAGAAATATATATATACTGTTTATACGTTTTAAATAAAATAGCAAACAAATGTAGGAGTATACAACGATAAGCTTTACTATGCATTAAATTAAAGTTGACCATTTATTTATTGAATTACCAAAACACATCGGTCATTTTAAAGATATACAATTGACAACTATCAGGGTAGGATTTTGGACATATTGCCCATTCTCATACGTGAAATTATAACATTTTACTACTATGAAAGCGCTGGTTGGTCTGCCAAGCTTCTACTAATTCTGAATAAAGAAAGCTGTCACCAGAAGTGGCTGCTGAGCGCGGTGGGAGAGAGGAGTTCAGCAGCTGACTGCTGGCAATCTTTGGCAAAGGGCTGGAGAGATGAGGTTTCACTTACTGGGCAGGTTTCAGAGAGCCAAGCTAAACACTTTTCAGGAACCAAGCTTTCACTACCTGGAACTGAATTCAAGAGACATTTAAACACAAAGACAACAAATCTAAAAACAACAACAACAGAACACTAGCAAAAAAAGGGGAGGGAAATCAACAGTGACCAGGTGAGCTTTGACACTGGGAATGATGACAGCTGTAAGTAACGCCACAAGCTAGCAGGGGATGTATCCACAGAAACTAAACTAACTAGCAGTTTTTTTAACACAAGACTCAACCTAACGTTGAGCAAATTGTGTATTATGTAAATGAAGCCCAGATTGACAAGTCACTACCATTGCGACTTATCAATATAAATAGAGACATCTCAATCATAGACAAACAAAAATACGGAAGTAATCCAGTGATGTCCCTAATAGGTTTGTGAAGTGCCATTAAGTCGATGGATCCAGCTAATAATAAGTAACTTTAGGCCCTACTATTAACAAAACGGGTAAGTTATGTAAAAAGTTGGCCTCCCTCAATTCTGCCTGCTGGTAAGGAGAGTTATTGCCACTCACGCATGCGCAGTTCGTACATGCTACTTAGCCGTCGGCTGAAGTCTTTGCGGTGTGTTTCAGTGCGAATCATGGCCAAGACGCAGGAGACGTGAGGTGACGTTCCGTCGGGACGTGTTCTTTGGTGTCAGTTTAGTGTGTAAGAGGCTATACAGCTAGCAGATAGTAACACAACTTGACTAGCTGCTTTCACTGCAAGGCTCTGTGCCAAAACTAGTGGTGAACAAAGAGAATATTGCATATCATTTGAATGCAGCTTTACCTTAAAAAAAACATTCTATCGTTACCATCACCGCAATATAAAACAAAACAGCAGTAACAGCTTAAGCTAACACAGAAAACAATGCAACACAACATAGCCATAGTGTTCCCATAATGGACAATGTTAGACATCAACATGGTGGCTATTAGGGGGTCTCTGGGCAGTCCTGGGTTTGGCCGGGTCTTACAGGAGGCTATATATACCCTGAAATGTGAGCGGATAAGAGACTGCTGATGTCTGTGAGGGCCACACTGACGCCTCTGCCCTTCCTTTCTGCCCACTACCACCTCAGTGCCAAGTGTTTCGTATTAAAACAAGACTAACAAGGCCATAGTTGCACATTATCCAGCGTTCCCTAGCTACTGATACCCCTACAGCCAAGTTTAGTGAGTTTCAGTGCGTTACTGTATACCGTAAGATCATGAATTCACAGCTACATACAAAGACAAATATAAATGTACTAAACAGTGCTGGCACGCACACATTTTAGAATTTCATATAAAACCACTAAATTAAAGTGGACATAAAATATCTGCCTAATAAACGTTCTGTAAAGATGATATGCTATTGCCCTTCAGTACTGCCCTTCAAAGCTCCATGTTCCGACTATATAGCTCTGTTACCTTTCATTTCCCATCCTTGGTCAGACTTTACAAAAAACAAATAAACTCCAAAACACAACATTTTCGTTTCCACTTAAATGTTTTGCCACAAGGAAGTTCTTACCTCTCACTACATGTCTTTGCTACACAACCACTTTTCTACAATATCAAAACCAGGATTGGAGCAGCCAATTAGCATTAATCATTACCACCATCTGTTGGTGACTCACATGAGAGCATATAAAAGCAAAAGTGACCTCAGAGATGACTCAATCCACACACTGATTCACGCTTTTGGTCTGTGCAGCTCACTGGCACACTTCTTTATTCATTCAACTAATCATTTGGTAAATTAAATGCTTTCAATATTTAAAACATCAATCAATCAAAGCAATTCCACTGAGAGAAAGGCATTAGAAACACACAAGTGGCTTAAAGCAATTAGTGGTTTAAACACAAGCACATTGTTCCGGTACTTGACTATGATTGGTCGAGCCGGCCAATGTGAAATGATTTTCGTTGAAAATGTTGATGGTTAGATAGAAAAAATAGATCACTCTTTTTACTTTATCCAATATTTCTTACTTAGTCTTCGAGTTAAAGTGCAAACTTTTCCGCTGATAAATTTACATAAAGGTCCCATGTAAAGAAATTCCATGTGTAATAATAAAGCAGGTCAAATTGCTATTCAAATACTTTGAAAACAATACAATGCTCAAACCATTACACAAAAACACATTTTCCCTATTCAGAAACTGCCTACGAGCCGGCAGGACTTCAGTAAAGTTGTGATATTACAACTATATCATTTTCATAGCTTTAAACATTGTAAATGCATTGCACATTTGCAGTGAATGGCATAAGAGGAGAGGAGGTAAACATGGATTGAAACTGTTAACTAACAACACCATAGAAAATCGAATTCTCAGTTGGACAACTCTAGATATCTAAAACAGAACAAGGAGCAGCAACTCCTGAGTTTTTAGAAAAGCACTATATAAGTCTCATGTATTATTATTATTATTATTATCATTAATGTTGCTTTTTAATGTATCATAACATACTGTATGTGTTTTATGGAAAGAATTCTTCTGAAAAGTAAGTACTCAGGTGTTATTTTAATGTATTACAAAGTCAATGTTTTCCTCTGGATTGTACTGGAGTAGAAGTAAGTAAGGTAAATGTAGCTTTAGTGTTGCACATGAGCAAATACAGTCTGCTTGTTTCCACCACTGGCAATAAGCTAATTCCGGCTGAGGTATTGATTTATTATTTTTATTCAAATAGTGCTGTTACTTTTAAGCACAGCTATTCTTTGCCAATTGTATGGTGTTTTAACCTGCTTTACAAAAAAAACGAAATATAGACGCCTTTTCTTCATTGGTTCCCCGTCACTTAATTGATTTTTAAAATGTGACTTCTGACATATTGGACACAACATGTCAGGCATTTCTGTATTAGAAGGGATTGTTGTGCCCTCTGACTTTGAGGAGGAGCTTCAGATCACCTAAGTAGCAATTTCTAACAGTTCAAGGCCGAAAACAGGGGATACTTGCTTTTGTTGCTTCTTAAGCTCCTAAACAGCCAACAATTTTATATTTGTATTTTGTGCATCAACTTTGACATGTTTCCATGCTTTAATGTTCAAAAAGGTCTTTTTTTTTGTTCATACTGCTTCTGCTGCAGCACCTCTTTTCACCCTCTGTCTGAAACCAGAGCCCAGTCTGCTCTGATTGGTTAGCCGGCCAGCTCTGTTGAGATTTGTCAACCGTTAAGAGATGTCCCGCCCCTCAGCCTATCACGTAAAATGTGTTTGAGCGCTAGCCAATTGAAGCACAAGTGTTACATAGCGATGTCATTATGTCATAGAAGTAAACAAAGGTTTACAATTTCAGGCGGGGGGGAGAAACTCCCTCTGGAGGGAACACAGGGATTTTAGCCTTTGCAGACCATTGACATGCACATAAACCTACATAACACACTAGAGAGGAAAGGGGAAACCCCAAAAATAATAGTTGGGTCCCTTTAAAAAGAATCACAACATGAAACCCATTTGTTTTCTCTGGCCTTCTCTTGCTTGTGCAGACCAAACTGTTGGACAATGCTTTCCAGCATCACAAAAACCTTTTAAGGGTGTGAAAGCTGTAACGTCAATGCCTCATTAGAGTCACAGTCTAAATGTCTACATGCTGTAAACGGAGAACTGACACATAGCATCAACCTTTTGTTAGTAATTTCTCTGAGTCATTTATAAGCAAATAAAACACAACTAACAACTAATGTGGCTAATGTTTTCTTACTTTCTGTGTGTGTAAAAGTGTTAAATGTGTGTCAAGTTAAATGACCTACCGTTTATGTTTCAGTGTGTGTTAGTCCCCGCGGGCTGTGATGGCTCTTGGGCAGCTCATCCTACTGTTGCTACCTCGCAGTGTACACACACGCACACACACTGGCTTTCTGACGCTGATCACTCCTGTGGAAACACACAGACATGTTACATGACATGCCACTCAACCCAGAGGACACAAAAGTAAACAAACAACATTGAAATATGATTCATTTGTGTCTGTTTTACAAATGCATACAGTATCATTAGATCGTTAGCTGTCAAACATATCAAACTATCACACAAAACCATGATCTGTTTTGGGCTGTCTCTATCAGAAAATAGTTTGACTTTACAGAAAACACGTTCAGCTCGAAGTGACTCTACAGGCCGACGGTCAACACATTCTCCGGATTTCATATCACCATGAAAGATTGAGGATGTATCCTTTGGCACGTATTATCAAATCTGGAAAAGTTGCTCAATTATAAAGCATGAGAAAGAGAAAGTTGATAGTTTGACTCCATGTAGCACAGCTTAATTAGGCGGCAAGTGCATATTTCACAACCAGCTACATGTTTACTATTCAATGCAAACACCTATCATCTGTAGGCATGCTACACCCAAGGAGTTGATCACGGGTTCTTAACTCATGCTAGAAAAATCCGGAACTTTCCGAAACATTAGCCCTGTCCTCTATTATTTTCTCCTCAGGAAGACATGGCCTACAGCTGAGCAAACAGCACACACAGCATGCATTCAACTGACAATCAGGTAGTTAAGCAGTTAAGTTGGTTAGTTGGAGCCTCACCCTTGTAGTTCTGAGTGGCCAGGCCGATACACAAAAAGCAAAGAGGTGCTACTTGGGAGGCTGTGGCCCCGGAGTGTGAGAGGATAGTATGAGCACAGCGATCCAGAATGCCACAGATCAAGTTACAGAGCCGGTAAATATAGCAGGCGCCTATGACCTCTACAGGTCACTTAACACTCAGTGGCATTCCAAATTGCTATATCACTAGGCATCAAGTCCAGTGCACTACTGTAGCCAGCAGATTGGCTTCTTTAACGGGAGCTAACATCTTAAATGAATGGCATGATTCAGTAGATGTAGTCACTTTGCATTCCTCAAGTAATAGTGCTACTTCATAACAATACTGTACCAAACTGCCACACTAGGTCATGTGTTGGCAGCAGAAGTGGAAGAAGTACCCAGATATTGTACTTGAGTAAAAGTAGAAGTACCAGAGTATAGGAAAACTCTTTTACAAGTAAAAGTCCTGCATTCAAAATGTTACTCAAGTAAAAGTTCAACAATTAGCATAAAAATAAACTTAAAGTACCAAAAGTAAAAGTAATCTTTATGCAGATTGGCTCATTCAAGAATAATACATATTATATTTTTTGATTATAATTATTGATGCATTAAAGTGTTATGAAAGCTGGTAAAGCTGCAGCTAGCTTTAATGACTTTGTATACATCAGCGTAGCTTGTGAATTTACTTTAGGTGTAACTAAAGTCTTATATAATTGTTAATTATATTTCACATCATGAAACCAAATCTGTAAAGTAACTAAAGGTATTAAATACATGTAGTCTAGTAAAAGTACACGATTTACCTCTGAATTGTAGTGGAGGAGAAGTACCAAGTATCACAACATTGAAATACTCAGATACAAGTCCCTCAAATGTGTACTTAAGTACAGCACTTGAACAAATGTAATTCGTTACTTGACGACACTGGTTGGCAGTGACAGTAGTTGAAAAACTGATGTATGAAAAAAAAATACATCACCAGTACCGAATCAAGAATGTTCTAGCAAAGCAAAGCAGTTGAGGTATGTGTGTATTAGACAATGGAAAAATACAGAGTGGTGAACGGTCTCTGTGCGCGGTATAGCATTACATGACGCTGGGAGGAGATGGGACGACACTGGCACAGAAGCCATACTCGCTGCACTGCAGTGTGTCCGTTTTACATAGGGCTGAACAGACTCGCTTGAGGCAAATATCTATGTATTTGAAGTATTCCGCATAAAGTATGGGGAAAACGTTATTCAGTATTAGATAACCACTTAGACACAAGAGCGTTGTCCGGTAATTGCAGGTTTGACAGAGGAGGCGAGAACTAACCTAGTTCCTTTAGACTGAGGTAGCAACGTGCAAAGTTAAGACAACGGTCAATACCTAAATAACATGGTAACTTCGTCCATGTACCCTGGGTGGACGTCCCACATCGGCTAACTACCTTATCTCGCTAGCCTCCTCAAATATCCACAGAGTAGATACTAGAGAGCCGCGGTGTGACGCCAGTGTTCACAGAGCACCGCGCCAAGTGTGTGAGAACTGTGGCACTGCACATTTAACGGTGAATAACGGTAGCTTGGCCCTTTAAACTTAAAGAGTTGATGTTATATGGCCTCCCATTATACACAACTTTATGAAGTACGCTTACGTTGCGAGTCTTGAAACTGAAATGTTCCTGAAATAAAGAGCTGTTTCGCAGTCATGGTATGCCAAAACATCTGAGTGACTTATTGCGACTTCTATAATGTTTATAAAGGTGAGGTAATACGGAAATTTGATTATATAAATAGGAGAGCACAGCAGCACTCAGTATTATGCTGGTGTGTCCGAGGCACCAAACTGCATTCACTCACCTCACAGTTGGAGACCATCCCGATCCAAACAGGCAGCGAAACGCCCCCAAAAGTATCGTTTTGGCTGGTTAGTGCTGCTTTTTAGACCATTACTTAAGTTGCTGTGACGATAGTGTTGGATGGAGAACTACATCGCCATGGGGTTTGAATTAAAACCACCGCTGGTATTCAGCCATATCTTCTATCCCCTTGCAGTTGTAGAGTTTTTCTGCAACCAAGTAACGGTTCTGTTAGCTTTAACGGTGACGTCAGTCCGGTAACAGAGCTAATTTTCTGATTGGTTGATACTTCATGTGAGCGTCACAAGCCAGCGCAGCAACCTGCCTCCTACACCGTCACCATAGTGACGAACGTAAACATCAGAAATTGCTTTCATTGAAAATAAATGTTGCTTTCATGGTTATGGGAAATATGAGATCTTCATACCAATAATAATTCATACACACCTAAGATGTGTGGTTGTGGTTCAAAGAACCACAATATATACTGTTCAGGTATTTCCAGTGGTAAATACAACCACAAATAATGCTTACTCCGCTAAATTAGTCTACATGTGGCCATATTTGGTAGGAACTGAATTAAATCAATGTTGTTAGATGAAGTGCAATCACCTACAGTTATTTTAACCATAAGCAGTTTCAGATTTTGAATGCAACTGGAGCTGTAACCAAATACTTGAATATTGATGATCTGTTGTGTATGTTTTCAGCAGAATGCTTTATGACCATTGGGAAAGTATTGCTATTAATTTGTACAAGTAGTAAGAAGGCTAAATACAAATAAATCTTAATAATAATAATATATATAAATATGTAATATTTATTTTAAATATGCTTGAATGCAAAAAAGATCTTACACACAAACCCATTTTTGAAAGACATCAATACAAATAAATAAATTAAACATTTAATATCATTTTGTTCATTCACTTAGTTTTATATGCATCAATGCACTGCAGTTTTGTATCTGTGTTGTTTTAATTACATACATTAAACGAGATCCCCTATAAACCATGTCTCATTGCTTCTTTTAAGTATTCCAATTTCCAGTACTCAAGTAGTCATTCATGCTGGAGTGTGCTAGTGTCTGCATCAAATTGAATGAGTCATGAAATCCTACTGCAGTATAACCATCTGTAAAACGCATCTGGACCCCTGACATAGACCCAAGGCTGCTGCTGTAAATTAAACAAATTGTCACACACTGAGGAGGGAGACTGTCTTTTATTACCATTCAACTTTCTTTACATAAAGCTAATATTTAAAGATGACTCATTCTGTTATATATAATCCTTGATATAGGTTCCTACCAAAAAAAGAATGCTTTAATTGCCACAGATTGTGAACAGTTGTGTGTTACCGAGTGAGTGATTAGCTTAATACTGGTATACTGTATAAGGCTGAGCGGGGATAAAACCTGGTCACAATTTAGCCCAACCAAAATCTACAACACTGTAAATGAAGACAAATAAAGGCTTCTGAGATTCACATGATGCAGTTCTTTACGAGGCAGACGATGACTCAAACAGTGCATTTACTGATACATCCCTAATATCAAGTGCTTTTTTATTTCCGCAGTTCTCCATTTAGACAGGATGTGCTGTGCTGAAGCTTCCAGATGTTTAGCATTATGTGTGATCCTTTATCTTAACAAATAGAGCTCATCAATGCATGCTTCATTTTGGTTGGATTTCTTCTTAAAAAATGAACAACCTTGAGCAGTGGAGAGGGTGTTGGAATAAAAGCCAAATCACCCCCTCAATTGGTCCTCAGGAAGTATTTCAATTGATTAATTCATACAATTTTTTAAGATTGCCTTTTCACACAATTGATGACTCCTTTGATGAAACAGTTTAAATGCTTTTGGAAATATTCCTATTTAATGTTTGGCAGGGGGTAGGATGAGAAGATTGATACCACACTCTTACGCATGTACACTTAATGTGTATGTACATAAAGCAGCTAATTAGCCCAGCTTTGTTAAGCTTAGCAGACAAATGTAGTAAAGGGGAAAACAGCTATAGCCTTTCTCTGTCTAAAAGGTAAAAATCAACCAATAGGCGTTTTCACACCAAGTACTTTTCCCACAAAGGTTCCTGAGAACTCTTTAGTTCTCATGAACTAAGTACAGATCGTGTTCACACCGGAAATTAGTTCCTGGGGGTGGATTAGGCAAATGAAGCCGCTGACGTCACTTCTTCTTCTTCTGCTTTGGGTTTACTGGCAGGCCCCAAACAACTTCACGGCGACTGCCGCCCAAAATCCCCGGCCGGAAGTCCCCGGAGTTAGGGACTGGCTTCAGTAGAAGCTGCTGGGACTCCCAGCAGCTTCTACTGAAGCCTTCCGAGTAAACGGCCAGAAAGCCGACACCTCCTCATCTCCACCGCTCCCATGTTTTATTTTGTGTTGTCATAAGTTAGTCTCTCTGCGTTTCTGCGCTGGGCTAATGCTAATGCTAATAATGCAATGCGAGGATAATAAAATGGCGGCTTCATAAAAGTTTTTGGGAGTTTGACGGGGCGTGGTTTGCATTCCGCCCAGCCAATCAGACAGAGGAACCTTTTTCTCCCACGAAAGTCCCTGCTCTCTAGCAGGGACCGAAAAGGGTGTAAAAAAGGTTCTCTTGAACTAATTTAGTTCCTTGGGACTTTTTGGTGTGAACGCAACTAAATCGTAGTTCTCAGGAACCTTTGTGGGAAAAGTACTTGGTGTGAACGCGCCTATTATGTACTTTTAAAGCTCACTCCTAAGTGTATTAATGTCAAGGTGAGCTTGTGTGTCAAACTATTTCAAAGCTGGAACTCAATTAAGTGCAATGGCTGTGAAAGTCACATCCCCCATGAACCCCATTTTAAACTGGAACCTGTTGTTCTACCCTTGGAGGAAGTTTAATGTATACAACCAAGATATGTTTTATCTGGGCTGTTCAGCAGATCTTGTTACTTTTGGACAAAGCCAGATGAGCTGTTCCCGCCAATTTCCAGTCTTTATGCTAGGCTAAGCTAACCGTCCACTAGCTGTAGCTTCATGTTTAGCGTGCGAGAGTAGCACCGATCTTCTTACACAGCAAGTAAGCATGCTAGCCTTTAACCCAAAATGTGAAATGATATTGTTAATTAAAAGATCATATCAATCTCTGTAATGTGTTTTAAAGCCATGAAAGCAAGTAATATTTCTACTGACTGCAAACAGAGATAAACAAAAATTGAGTCATTTTTAAATTAAAACTACAACCATAACATGCAAAGTGTTTGTACTGCTTTCAGCTGTATTGAGGTTACTGATGGTGGAATTATAATCTCGGTTTGAATGTCTTCTTATGACATTTTTAAGTGATAAATAAAAGGCAGTCAAAGAAAGCCTTACAGTATGATTTTGTGGGACTGATAACAGAAGTAGCCTACATTAAAAAACATGCATACCAAAAGAATTCCCCCACTCTGCCAATTATTACATAATACATGTTCTCATTTCAACAAATTTCACACAGATAAGCACATACACTATTACTTAATTCAGATTTGGTGTTGGTGCCAGCACTGCAATGTTGCCTCTCTCTGTGCTGGATACTATATGGCTGTGATTCAAGCTATGCTATTTATTTAGCACTAGAATGGGAAAACAGGTCACAGTGCTGTTATTATTTTTCATATAACCTGCCGTAAGTCATTGCTACACCACTACACCGTATCCTTAAGTCTATAATCACACCTTCTAATATTCAAGTATAGCAGAATTCTTCATAAATTAAACAAATTACAACAGTCAGAATAGTTATACATATTGGGTATATTAATAACATGTTGAGGGTAAAACCAAGCTAAATACATGTAACACTTACCTAAACATAAACAGTGGGTGAACTGACAGTACAAAAACAATATTTAAATAAGTGGCTTGACATTAAACTAAGTAGTCATAACACTGTGCTCTGACAGGAATTGCTTTCTCTGTTAAGATGCTTGCTATAGGAAAAATCAATAGCACCAAACATCACACGTCAATGCTCCTCTTACACTAGGTGCATGTTGTTTGATCAAATCAATACATACATGTACTGTATACATTCCACATTATGATAATAATACCCAATGAGCTTTGGTGAAAGAGATTCTGTGTAGGATGGAGTGAAATGTGAACTCATGTGAAGCAGATGACACAATGATATTGAGGCACAAATATACGTCTTTCACTGAAGTGTGCAGTTTAAAGGTGCATATGCATGCACATCAGTGAGGACAATTAATACAGTATATTCTATTCTAGGACATTTTAAATACACTGAAAAGAAAGTGCACTGATTAAGGATTTTTAAGATGCATAACACGAGATCTTGTGAAAGTATCTAAATGTAAAGTAAAAGGAAATCATATGATTTACATAAGCAAAATGGAGCTTTAAATAAGTATTGATTTAATCTTAAAAGCCTAAATAAGAACATAAAAATAGATAAAAGCAAAACATAATTACATTCATAAAGCCAGCTATGTAAATCAGAGATGTTGCCATAACCATGAACATACAGTACAAAGTAATGTCAAAGTCTCATCCTCATCTTACTCCCTAGAATGTGCTCAAATAAAGTCTCATGATCACGATAAGGACTTATAGCTAATGGAGGGACAGATGGATGAATAAATACAATCATATCTGTACTTGCATGATGTTATGGATAGAGAAGTTATGTCTTTATACTTCTCCAGTGCGGAATGTGCTTGGAAGATTGTCTTTTGGGTACCCTAATAGAGTGGTGCAGGTGTTCTGGGAGAGAAACCTGAAGTAAGGTCTGTGGTGTACCCAAACTGAAGAGATTTTCACATTTTGTTCTACCACATAAAATACAGTAATACCTCACTTGTGAATGTCCAAAACTCTTATGTAGTATAGAACAGCAGTTGCGGTGGTGGTGCGTATCCATGTGACTGTGATGTAGTTACACTGAACAAAAATATAAACGCAACACTTTTGTTTTTGCTCCCATTTTTCATGAGATGAACTCAAAGATCTAAAACATTTTCTATATACACAAAATAACCATTTCTCTCAAATATTGTTTACAAATCTGAAAAAATCTGTGATAGTGAGCACTTCTCCTTTGCCGAGATAATCCATCCCACCTCACAGGTGTGGCATATCAAGATGCTGATTAGACAGCATGATTATTGCACAGGTGTGCCTTAGAATGGCCACAATAAAAGGCCACTCTGAAACATGCATTTTTGCTTTATTGGGGGGGTCTGGGGGGGTCCGAAAACCAGTCAGTATCTGGTGTGGGTGATGGTTCAGGATTAGGTTACGGGTTAAGGGTTAGGGTAATGTTTGAATCGAGAAGGCCCTGTGTTCGTCGTCCATAACATACGCCTGCCCATACCACAACCCCACCACCACCATGGGCCACTCGATTCACAACATTACCCTAACCCTTATCTCGGCAAAGGAGAAGTGCTCACTATCACAGATTTTTTCAGATTTGTGAACAATATTTGAGAGAAATGGTTATTTTGTGTATATAGAAAATGTTTTAGATCTTTGACTTCATCTCATGAAAAATGGGAGCAAAAACAGAAGTGTTGTGTTTATATTTTTGTTCAGTGTAGTTTGTAGCCTAACGTTAGCTTTTTGCTTCTGGTGATTCCTTAACATTTTTAAAAATGGTGTGATTATGTGGAGTTAATATGTTTTGCTAAACAAAATGTGTAAGTATCTTAAATGTTTGTTTGCCAAAGATCTTTTTTTCTACTGTTTTCAGAAGTCGAATTGAAAAATCCCATTGCTTTTTGTTGATAGAACCCTTGCGACACAAACTTCTGGGTAGGGTCTACAAAAATACGTCATCACTGCACCACTCTATTTGGGTTTTATGCGTCAATTCATTCCTTAAAATAAACAAAACTCATCTAGTGAGTTTACTGTAGTGGCAGAGCAACAATGAAACATACAAAGCATCACATGACATTACACAACAGATAACCTGTGTGGGCAAGTGTGAGTGTACACCTCTGTTGATACAGATTTGGATTTGTGATAACAAACACAGATCTTGGTCAGTGATAAAGCAAATATCCATTCATCCATTTACTGCCATTAATCCCTTACGGCTCAGAAAGGTAATTCAGAGGTCCCTCTTCCCATCAAAGTCTTCTAGCCCCTCCATAGGAATCTTTGGGCAATCCTGAGAATGTCTCTATCCCAGGAGGCATACTTATCAGAAAACCGAACCAACTGGCTCCTTTCGACGCAAAGGTTCAAGGCTCTAATCTGCGCTTCCGTTAAATGTATGAGCTCCTGAATCTCTCAACTTGATTCAGATGTTATCGGCCCGTTAGATTAGTGTTATCAGTAGTATCAGCTACATTGTTCGGTACCACTTTACAATAAGACTAGCCTTATAAAGGATTCATAAAGGGTTTATAATTAGGTTATTAATTAGGTTGTAAACACTTTATTAATCATTAAGAACCATTTATAAACCAGTTCTAACTTAGTTTTCATACATCGACACAGGCTCACTATTTAGCAAGATGACTAAGCCTTATATTGGCTACCTAGCTTACTTCGTCTTCTTCATCAGCCAGCATCCTTGGTATCTGTTGTTCACTGAGTTGATTCCATCTTGATGTTTCTTGGCATCTCTTTATGAGTAACTAACATTTATAACTGCCAAAAGGGAGCCTTGTAAAGTGCTAGCAGCTCCGTGAAGCTACAGGGGCTCTGCCTGCTCAGCTCATCCGAGGAACATAACTTGAACTCGGCCGTGTTTGTTGTACTGGTGCCTTGTGGACTATAATTCATGTTTATATTGTACTATTGTGAATCGCTCCATGTTTAAAACAGACGGTGCAGAATGCAGTTTTACGGTAAGTGAAATTCACGTACTTTATTTATCCNAAAACAGTACGGTGCAGAATGCAGTTT